>NW_009693814.1:0-72151 GCF_000703405.1 Apaloderma vittatum
TTGTTCTATGATTCTGTGATTCTATGATTACCCATCAGTAAAAGGCTTCAGAAAGAAGGAAGCAGGCCTAAAGCATTTAATTCTCAGAGCTATTTCTTTTCTTTCCTCTCATTCCTTCCCTCCCACCCCCTTTACAGATTATGTTCTTTACCACCTTGCTTTCCCCTCCTTTTTACAAAAGTGATGAAAGTATAACTCCAACTTCCTACACTAACATATTTTATTTGTATGGCCATTAATCAGTACGAGGAGCACTGTTTTAATAAGAATAAATACTGGAAATTGAGGGCTCCATTTGTTTTGCGCTCCTTTGTAGGAGTAGGGAGACTTGTAGCAGTCGTAGGAGTCATATTTACTCGCAGTATCTCCATGCAACAAGATTGAACCCACTCATGTGCACTCTTACACAGATTTTGTCTATTTACACGCACAGGAGCACCAACACCAGCATTCATGTGATTTAACTGGGACCACTTTTGTATGACCCAGACGGGGATGCTAGTGATGAGATTCCATCACACCCTTAAGGGCTTGTTCCCTGGGTTTTCATGCATGCTCCTGTCCATGCTGCAGCCATTGTCACCTTGATATTGCTGGCAAGAACCTCGGCATTGGAAAGGCTTCTGCCTTTCTCTGCTCTGCATCACCCATGGGCTGTGCCAGCAGACGTTCCCTTGACTTGGCTTTCCGTCACCCTGCTCTGCAGCAGTCCCATGTGTCCTGGTTTAAGAGCACCAGGATGGAAGTTCTCCAGGGCTCCTGGCACAGGGAGCAATCACAATGCAGGAGGGGGCAGCTGTGCCAATGGGGAGAAGAGGATGAGTCAAGTGACACAAATGGACCAATCACAATGTTCCTTCCCATGGTGCTCAGTATAAAAGGGGCCCCGAGAAGAGCCCTGGGGCTTCAGTGCCTGATGTGCTGGAGGAATTGGTGTTGCCTGTTTGACATCTCTCCCTGTGCTGCTGCTGGTCCTGCCTCCTGTTTTCACACTGCGGAGAAGCATCTTCCTTCAGGACAGGTTGTCTTGCTGTGCCTTCCCTGGGGTGGGAGTGGTGCAGATCATTTTCTGGGGTTTTTTTAACTGTCATTGGGACTCTGGGCTTGGGTGCTTCTGTCCACTGCTGAGTCCAATCTGGGATTTGTTCCACTTGGGACCCAGCTGTCATCCAGAGGATGTGGGTTCTGTATTAATATAGTCTCTTGTATCTTTGAATATACTTGCATGCTTGTATAATATCTGTATATAGTTCAACATCTTCATTGCTATTCTAGGTGTTATTTTCTTTTTCATTATACTGATTCAAGTTTTTTTCAATCTCAAAGTCTCTCTTCCTGGTTTCCCTGTTACGACCCCCTGGGAGGGCGGTGGGGGGATCACAGAGAGCATCTGTCAAAATTTAGCAGCCAGCCCAGCCTTAAACTCTGAAAGATTTATTGGTGCCCAACATGGGGCCAACACCCCAGGAGAGACTTGGCTCCCCTCTGCAGTAGCCATGCAGGGCACAGCTGAAGCACTGCTGCATCTTCAGGCTGGCTGAAGACAGTAGATCCTCTTCACCTCCCCCTGCCCATCAACACCAGGATTTCTGGGACAGGGATCCCAAACTTCTCTGCCCCAAGCTGAGGAACCCCTTCCGGTAGTCTCCGACTCTGTTGGGGATTGCAGAGGTGCCCGAGTGTTGTAAGTTCCCTTTTCCTTGATAGAGGATTGAGGCAAGGGAGAAAACTCTCAGGCAATCCTTATTAGAAGACTTTTTATTCATTATGCTGTTACTGCTGAGGGAATCAAGCTCTTACCACGCACAGCAGCTAATCAGCCCTGCATCCTTCTGTCAGCCACATGATGGCACAAGAACCAAAGATCGATGCAAAGTACTTTTAATATAACTACTGCAAATAGGGAAAGTCCCAGCCTCTGAATCTGCTGGTGAAAGGGGTATCGCCTCCAGCATGGCTAACCCAGAGCCCACCAGGAATCCAGCCCAATCAAGAGAAAGTGGGCAGAGGGGGCTGTGGTGCCTGTGGCTTCTCCACCCAGACCTCACAACTTCATTCCTCTGTGCAGGAGGTCTCCTGTGCCATTACATAGCCAAAACATCATGCAAGACCCCTCTAATTTCCACACAGTCCCATGACCACAAGGCCATGAAGAAAGAATTCCAACATTTCAAAACATGAGGCAGCTGTAGATTCAAGGGCACGAGGCCCTGAGACATCTGCCAGAGCTAGACCAGCTTTGTGCAGCCAGGTGGACAGGTGACCTCCAGAGGTTCCTTCCAACCTGAAATACTCCATGGACCAACCCAGCTGAGGTCAGCTTCTGCAGATTGTTCTGCTCCAGCATCTCTGCACACCCTTTGTTGTGACAAAGGGGCTTCAAATAAGTTGCTTTTTAACTGGAGCTGTCATAAGGGTCTTCATGTAATCTTCTTGCTATGTAAGAACTGCTTTAAATGCCCAAGAGCCATGCTCACACTCTACAGTGAAAGTGTTTTCCCCCTCAATCAGCTTATCTCCTGTGTAAGATTTCTTACCTCACAGGTAAGAGATTCCAGAAGCACTAAACCAGCTTCAGGCAATGTCTTTACAAGACACAAATCCCTCATCAGAATGCTCCAGGTAACAAGCCCTACTTCCAGCTGTCATGATATGAATAATAAATCCACACTACCCAGTACCAGGTGGCAGAAATCCGAAGAGGTCTAAGTGAATACAGCTCCACTGACTTCCAGCACCAAAAAAAACCATCAAGAAATCCCCAAAAATAGTGCCTTACCATGTTTTGGTTCGTTCTCATGTTATTCCAAAGACAAAATATTCTTTGTGGCTGGTGACTGGCTGCCCATAGCACAGAAAAAACCATAAGCAAGTGTCTCCAAGATTGAGGGTGGAGCTGCTCGTCTTTTCCTACTATGCCACAACTCTTTCTTGTGAGGAACAGGAGCAGCATCTGTGGAAGGGACTTTTTTGTCCCAAAAGCCTGCTGTCACTCTCAGCAGTCCAAAACCAGCTGCAAGACACAGAGACTATTTTGGAAAAGGATCTGATGGACTCTCTTTCGTTCAGAAGAGTGCTTCTCAGTGAAGGTGCCCCCTGACATAGCTCTTATTTATGCCTCTGTTGTTAACACTTTGGGCATGGGAGAAGCATGCAATGGGATTTGCAGGTTTTTTTTCTGCTTGTGCCAAATGGGGAACCTTATCAAGGGAAGCTCTTTTTTGTAGGGTGAAGTGCTTTAAGAGGGATGATTCCATCCTAAAACACGTATGAGCTAATTCCCCTGTTACCTGATCTAGTTGAGAGGCATCCCTGCCCATGAAGGGAGGTTGGATTAAATGATCTCTAAGGTCCCTTCCAGCCTAGGCCATTCTATGATGATTCTATGATCCACATACTACTTGGGCCAAACTCAAAGCCTACAAGCTCTTCCACAATCTAGAAAATTCAAGTTCCATTTATTTTCCTTCCTCTTTTCCAGCTGTATCCTGGCTGAGGTTTGCTGCCTCTCCAGGATATTGTATCAGGTCTAGAAGTAAGGTAGGGTGGCAACTGCCTGTTTCTCAGGTGGAAATAGTGGGTTTGGTTAGCACAGGGTAAAATAAAGCAGATGCACTAACATAAAGGCTCCCTCACGTGGTGGTACACTTATATTTTCACTGTGATTAAATGTGTGAAGCCAAATACTCCTCTGCCCTCATCCTGTGCATCCTCCCTGGCTTTCTTAATTCTCTTCCCAAGTTCCATGGAAAGCTTACCTTCTAAGGAGAGAAATTTTAACCTTTTCTAAATGCAGCATCAGACCAAAGACTCAAAGTCTCTGTGGGATTTTGTGGGCCGACAGAACAAGTGGCCACTGCTTACCACGATGTGCAAACGGGACTTCTTTCAGCTTGAGTAAAGCCATCACAGTATGATTCTTGAGTTCAAAAGGTCAAGTAAAACAGCTCTGTACCATGTTTAGGTCTCCATGGAAAGACATTGGAGCATCTTCTCCTCGGACTCTTTCACATTTCAGTGAGGTGATCTTTTAGTTTATCTCTAGAACAAAAAGCTTCAGCTGAGGCAAGTCCCTTCACACAAAATCACCTTTACAAAATCTGAGCAATGCAGAGCTTACCTGCTGATGCCCAGCCTCCTGCGAATCTGTAGTGCCCCTGTCTCAGGCATTTCTCTAGGGTCAACAAGCATATGCACCTATAGCACCTAGTAAGACCAAAAAATAAAATCCAACGTAGTAGTGCTTTTCCCTTACCTCTGGCTGCTACCCAGGGCATAGCTCTTCCCCAGTGCCTTCCTGCTCTGCAGCATCCGTGGTGATTTCTACCAGGGAGGAGTTGGGTTTTATATCAGTTTTGTATATACTTGTATATTATTTGTACTATTATTGTTTTATTAAAGCTGGCTTAGGTTTTTTTTCCAATCCAGAAGTCTCTCTGCTTTATTCCCTTTCCCTTCCTGTTTTGGGAGGAAGAGAGGTTAGAGAGCATCTCTCAGTTGTTTAGCAGCCAGTCCAGCCCTAACCCTTTTGTCAACTGCTTTTTGCCAATTTGGTAGAAAGGTCTTCTAAACTGAAACCCAAGCAGACTTCCGTCATGCTAGCTATGGCCAAGAGATGCAGCAGGTTATAAGTGTGCTGGTTACCTGTTTTCACATGCTCTTGTCCACAGGCGAAATGTTAAAATTCTTCAGTGTCTGCCTCCTTAGAGGTGTCTTTGTGGCCTCCTTGCTTGGGTTGACCTTTGTCATTTGACATTTTCTTTCCACATCAGTTTTGCTCTGTAACAACGTGGTTGTCCCAGTAAGTCTCCTCCTCACACAGCCGTGTTATTTCTGAAATACATCGTAATCTGCAGGGAAGACAACCCAGGACTTGTAGCACAACTGCTGACTTCCTATCACAGCAATAGTTAAATTGCACCTCAGAAATATACTTTCTTCTCCTTCTTCACAATTGTTTGAGAAGAGTTCTAAAAAAACCCAGACCTATTAGCATTTATATTCATCACGTCAACCTGGTCTCTGCTAAAATTTGGTAGCACATAGCAGCTATATCTTTTAGCTCATCTGCAAGATCATTTTCAGGCTGCAGCAAAAGCCAGCTGGTTTCCAAGGGGTGGGGAGCCAAGATCCAAGGGGATAACTCAACCAGCAGAGCAGGACCCCACCAGCCAGGCCCCATTCTGCCACTCTCAGTGAGGCAACAGAGCAGGCTAGGGGAGCAGTCAAGATCAGCCAAGGTCGGGATCATCACACAAATTCATGGTGACAAGTCAGATCCAAGATAAAGTTTAGAAAGTCAATCCATAGCTCAGGATCAGGTCCAGTGAAAATATCCAGCATCAGATACAGCCCTGGGATGGTCAGGTGGGGTCGTGGTGATGGGAGAAATCCAATGTCAGTCCAGGACATGAGTCCATACATCAAGGTCCAAGGACAGCTGAGGTACGGCTGTGGCTGAGCCAGAGACCAGCTTTCCTGCAGAGCAGCTCAAGCAGATACTGAAGGTCCTGGGCTCAGATTAAAACTCCTGAGCCCATGGGCAGGTGTGGAGGGGAGGTCCCAGGTGAGGCTGTTCTGGACCGTTAAGACCTGTTTGTGCACTCAGGGCTCTGACAGTCCTTGATCAAATTGGTTTGCAAGACCATATGCTCCAGAGAGGGCCCTGACTCAAGGACAGATTTTTTTTAACAGAATTTCTTTTTTTTCCCATTCACTGCTTAAAACAGAAAATTAATACCCTAAATTGGCGTCAGATAAGATTTCCTTCTATTTAACACAGGCGATTAGCTGCTGAAATAATCCATTAAAGGCATAGGTTAAAAGATACCAGAATTGCATCTTCGGTACTCATTTCAGATCATGCCGGTTTGAATGTCAGTATTACTGGTGTCTGGAATTGTGCTGCTTTTCAGAAACTAAACTAAAATAGGATGATTTTTTTCCTGAAAAGTCAACACAGAAGAGGATTCATGTGCAATGAATTTCTTTCCCACACACAAACTGCAGCAACCCCTTTCAGCGCTTCTCCTCCTAGAAAGATCTGAGGACAGGCTAAGGGGGGCGTTGCCTGAGCTCTAGCCTCGAGCTGAGCAGCTGGAAAAACATAAAATAAAAAATAAAAATCAAAATCGGGAGGTGAGATGAAATTAAAACGCTCCAGGTCAGACGTTTGCTGCGGGGCTCGGTGCCCGCGGCAGGCGGCGCTACCTGCCCGCGGATCCCGGCGAGCGGCTGCCGGGATGCGGGATGGGAAACGGCACCGGGCTGGAGAACCTGATTCTTTTCTTTTCCTTTCTTTTCCCTTATTTTCCTGGTTTTTTCCTTCTTTTCCTTTCCTTCCCCGCTGCAGGGAGAGCCCCTCGTTGCTCCAGTTACTCCGGCAGGAGCAGCAAACGAGACCCGGCTCTCAGCTGGGAGAAATAAAGGCAGGAATTAGCGGTGGCCAGCGGGTAACTAAGAGGCTTCTGGAGAGCTAAAGGGTGACTTCAGGTGGTTTGTGTTCTGGAAAAGCCGGGGAGTTTGGCAAATACAGCCACAGGGAACTACTGCGCTGCCTCTCTGTAAACTGAAATGCCCTTTTAATTCTATTGGACAGAGGAAGAAATTAGTGCACTGGGGAATAAATAAGGCTAAATGTGAAGTCGTTGTGCTTACTCGAGCCAGCAGAGTGCCCAGGTGGCCAAAGAAGGCCAATGGCACCCCGACCTGTACCAAAAATAACGTGGCCAGAAGGAGGTGGGAAGTGACCGTGCCCCTGTACTCAGCACTGGTGAGGCCACCGCTTGAGACCTGTGTTCAGTTCTGGGCATCACAGTCTAAAAAAGACATGGATGTGCTGGAGCAGATCCAGAGAAGTGCAGCAAAGCTGTTGAGAGATCTGGAGAACAAGTCTTAGGAGGAGCGGCTGAGGGAACTGGGACTGCTTAGTCTCGAGAAGAGGAGGCTTAGACCTTATCACTCTCTACAAAGACCTGAAGGAGGTTGTAGTGAGGTGGAGGTCAGTCTCTTCTCCCAAGTAACAAGTGATAGGATGAAAGGAAATGGGCTCACATTGCACCAGGGGAGGTTTAGATTAGTTATCAGGGAAACTTTCTTTACTGAAAGAGTGAAGAAGCACTGAACAGGCTGCCCAGGGAGGTAGGTGGGTCACCACCCCTGGAGGTGTTCAAAAACATGTAGATGTGGCACTTAGGGACACGGTTTAATGGTCATGGTAGTGTTGGGTTGATGATTGGACTTGATGATCTCAGAGGACTTTTCCAACCTTAATAATTCTATGATTCTATGACATATCACCTTAAACACCAGTGCATCAGGAATAGGTGATCTCTGATAAGGGAGACCCTTATGCTGACTTCCTTCAGCGTGGGCTGGAGTAATCTCGTTAGATGAACCACATCACAGAGAGCAGCTGAAGAAACGTAGGAGAAATTGTGGTTCATTTGCTGGGGACAGACAATTCATATGCAGGAAACACGTTGAGAGAAATCACATGCAACTTAGTACAAATACATCCATCTGATTTTCTAGCATGTTTCCAACTTTCGTAGAAGTTTAGCTTCTGAGAGCTATGATGGTTAGCGTTAGGGTCATCTAGTCTAACCTCTACCGCGTACACAGATTGCAAAATTTTTCCTAGAAGTTGAATAAAGTGTTTCTTGGAGATATACGTCAAACAACCACACTCTGAGAACTCACCCAGGCAAGACCTTTCAATGTACAAGTTCCTTGTTGGTAAGAAATGGTGTTTTCACCAGAGGTAGTAAATTTGTGCTTCTAGCTGTTAGGTCTTGCAAGGCCTTTTACAAACTCACATAGAAAGGCCTCCTTTCCAGGTCTCCTGTTCCATAAGTAACTCAGTAGTCAAAGTACTTCTCTACTGTTTTGTGGGTTTTAAAAATAAACTAAAAGGAGGTGGTTTCTCACATTTAACCTTAAAGACTTTAAATTCATTTTTCAAGTTCGTTTGAACCCATTCAAGATGTTATGGATCCTCCTGCAAACTTCTACACCAGAGTTGACTCCTGTTCAAACACCTATGACGTCATTCCCCTCTTTTTCCTTGGTATACTCCCCACACTTACTTCATCCGTTTACTTGGAAAAACAAAGCCAAGATGCTTGCATGGGACTCACCTCTCCAGAGCTGGGAACAGGAGCCCCACTGTGGGACTGAAGCTGCTGCTTATGTCTTTTGTCTTTGCACCATGCTTGTTCCTCAGCTCACACAGGCTGGGTCTTCTACATCCTAAGGAAAAAGACACTCAAAGCGAAGTTATAAAGAGAAATGGATGTTTGTTGGCACTGAGGAAGACGGGGGAGAAGAAATGGTGTGTGAGTAGGGGACAGGTGAACTTATTCCACAGATTTCTGAGTGTCAACAAGACTATTCATGCCCTGGGCACATTTCGTGTTCTCCTGATGCTAGGCTGTTTCTGAGATCTTCCTACTATGAATTAAGAACAAGAAGTAAAAAACTGTGCTGCCAGACACATCTGGAGAAATCCCAGCTTATAGTTGCTTACAAAAAAGCAAGTGACTGACCCAAAGCCAGAAATTGGAACTGAAGCTGAGAACCCCTTACATTTGAAAACACTTAAGCTGGCAACGCTGGGCCAAATCTACCACTGGGACAAGCAGCACAATCCTCCTAAGGTGGGCATGCTTCTATCAGATTCAAAACTGGCATTATCCACTCTTTATAATTTAAGCTGCTGAGGAGACCAGTAGGGCAATACTTTGTATGTGTCCTTTTCAAGCGTGCACTTTTCATTAAGTAACTTTTTTTTAAGACAAAGAACTTTTCACAAGAAGATGAGAGGATCTGCCTGATGAAATATTGACTCTCCCAATTCCTATTAGGTTCTCAAGCATCATTCAACATCTCTGAATTGACTAATGGCCATCACAGCAAATGGATTTCAACCTTAATCTTTAGTTCTTGTCTGAATGATATTAATACACATTGTTTATCACTAATGAGCTCTAGAATATGATGTTAACAGAAGCAATTAAGGCCCAGCATAACTGTCTGCGGCGCTGTGCTGGCACTGAATATATGGCTAATGAATCACTTCCATAGTTCAGCTGCAGCTTCCTAAACTGCAAATTGTACTTCAGATGAGTCAAGCTCACCTTAGTGTCCAGGCTGTTGCCTTTATTTTTAATTGGTGCAAGAAGTTGTTTACATAAAAATTAAGCAGAAGGGCCTTTTGAAGAGCTAGCCTAGTTTTTTTTATATTTATTGTTCAGTAACAGCAGCCACCTGCAAAGAGAGGTGTTGTATTTAGACTACCTTTTCCTGTACTCAGCATAGATTTAAACTTCTCCTAAGGTGTTTAAGTTCAGGAGAACAAAGCCTGATCCAGAGGATTGTTTAGCCAGGACTTCCAGACCCTTACTTCTTGTGCAGAGAGGTCAGGCATGTCAGGTTGAACCACTGCTCAAGGCAAAAGGGTATCTCTCTAAAATCTTTGGTGAAGTGCTGGCTTCAGGGGAACACTTACATGCCATTTGTATCCACAAGAATTTAAAAAGTAAGACTGAGGTCCGGAAGGAAAGCTAAATATGGAGCTACCCTGATGATAATTTTTGTTTCCCCCTGTTGACCTGTCCCAGTAAAGTTGGGCATCCCTGTCTTTAATGAACTATATTAAACACTGAGTCTTTGAGGTACTTTGGAGCTGGCTCAGCCTTGAAAAGGAAACAGAACCTGCTACTTGACAGCAACATTCCCAGAAGCAAAGGTGAGAACTGCTGTAAGCCTCCCATTTAATGGCTTGGTCCTACACTTGAAACTAGAGAATTTTTACTATTGACAGCAGTAGGAACCTGTTGTAGATAAACCTCGGCTTGAAACAGCTGAGCATTTCTATGTTCTAATATACACTTGTCTAGCCTTGAAGGGTAGTGAAGAAAACTGTAAATACGAGACAATATGATGATTTGAACTCATATTGTAAGAAATTGCTGAGACAAGTCAATGCCAGTTTCAGTTTACTTTCACCATATATTTTGGCAGGAAGATCAAAATCTGCCAGAATGTGCTCTGTCAGTCCAAACTGTGAAATATTTAACAGCCATGAAATTGTTTCTGTTCATACACTGAGCTTCTTGTTTCACCACAACTGACCTGTTCGTGCGCTCAGCTTCTTGCTTCACTGAAACAGAGTTGGCAGCCTACATCTGTGATTTTTTTTTTTTTTCCCCCTCAAAGTAGTTTTGCCACTAGACTCAGCTGGGTTCTGCTGCGCTGCTCTTCCTTTCCAGCCCAGCTCTGGTTGGTGTTTTTAAAACATCCATCTGAAAGGAAAGCTCAAATGCAGCTCTTCAAATAGCAAAGTGGAAGACACTCAGCTGCTGCAGGAGGATCAGAACATTTTTACCTGTCTTCGCCTACAGATGTTATCATCACACCTACAAGCAGGGTCTGCACTTTGACATTTTTGATCTCTGACTGATGTTTAGTACCAAATTAGTCAGCAGCCCCTTTTCTTTTGGGATTTTTTTTGGAGTTATCTGTCTAAGGACCAAGATCAAAGCAGCGAGAGCATCATTTCATTGTGCTGACTTGAATCGCAGTGTCACTTTAATTTGCAATCACTGATGCAAAACCTCCAGAAAAGCAAAGGAAATACTTCAGCAATTAGCCTGCACTCAACTCAGTGCTGCAGGAGAGACGCTGCCGTAGCAGCTCTGCTACTGAGCTCTGGGATGTCCCCAGCAAAGGCTGCAGGTGAGGAGAAAGGGAGACTTGCCAGGACATTTTAGAAGAGAATGATCTGGAAAAAAACTTCAAGAAGTCAAATGTGTGGTGTTATTTTATGTTTGCTTGCTCATTCGGTTTTGATATATTTAAAGAAGAATTGAAAGAACTTCATTAAAGGCAAGGTTATTGAGTAACATCTGGGCTTACAAAGCTTCTTGGTTTACTGAGGAACAGACCGTGTACTTCCACTGAAGGACATCAGAGTAGAAGATCTGTGCTGTAAGTGTGGGAGGAAAAAACCAGTTACTCAGCACTTGTAATAGCACGTGCATATATGAGCAAGCTCTGTTTTCCACATCCAGTTTCTCTGTGCAGTTTCATGACACATTAAACCCCACAGCTATCCTCAGGATTCTCCAGACCTGGCTCAATAATGCAGATCTGAAGGGGGAAGGAGAAAACATTCACAGTTCAGACATGGAAAGCAGCAGAATATGAACCAGTATCACTTTTATGACTGTGCATTAGCAGGCTGTAACACGGGGTGAAAGTCATCTTCATCATCTACATTCCCACTGCCA
The DNA here is from genome assembly GCF_000703405.1 of Apaloderma vittatum. NCBI lineage: Eukaryota > Metazoa > Chordata > Aves > Trogoniformes > Trogonidae > Apaloderma > Apaloderma vittatum. The sequence continues at coordinate 11,292 of NW_009693814.1, forward strand.
CTAACTTATTTTATGGCAGAAATGTCCTCCTGTGCTGACCATTGTACAGTCACATGGAACACATCCCCATCTCACCAGTTTTACAGTTTCTATCAGCCAGGAAAGGAGTAGATGTGAGAGAAAAACATTCCATTTTACATAGAGGCAACTGGGACATCAAGTGACAAAGCAGTTTGCTTGTGGTCTATAGAAAACCTGGGACACTATTATGGATGGAAACTTCATTGACCAAAGGCCAGTATTGAATGGGCAGCTAGTTCCTTCTAGGGCCACCAGCAGCAGAGCCCTCCAGGACCATCATCCTTCAGTGCCAGGATGGCACAGGTAATTCAGAGCACACATGACCCCAGGGTTTGTGTGCCCATTAAGGCAGTGGGAAAAGAGTTTGAGCCTTGGCAGATCGTCGCAGAAGGCAGAAGTAATCACTACCTCTGTGTTTATCAATACCTTAGAAGCCTTATCACTCTCTGCAATGACCTGAAAGGAGGCTGTAGAGAGGTGGGGACTGATGTCTTCAACCAAGTAACAAGTAATAGGACAAGAGGAAATGACCTCAAGTTGTGCCAAGGGAAGCTCAGATGGGATATTAGGAAGAGTTTATTTACTGAAAAGTTTATCAGGCATTGGAATAGGTTGCCTGGGGCAGTGGTGGAGTCCCTGTCCTTGGAGGTATTTAAGAGTGGTGGAGACGTAATGCTTATGGTTTAGTTGAGGACTTGTCAGCGTACGTTAATGACTGGACCCCATGATCTCAATGGGCAAGTCTGTGATTCTGTGGAAGTGCCACCATCCATCCACAATGCTCTTTTTGCCAAGACACCAGCAACTCTGCACCAAACACCCCACGCCAGGCCTCACCACTGGTGGGGAACCACGTTTGCCAAAGGGCAGGGAGCGGGGAGGCAAGAAGCCAGTCCAAAGCGGAGACATCCCTCATCATCACCCCCCTCCAAAAAAAAAAAAAAAAAAAGTTAAACCCCCAAGCGCCCGGGTGGCTACCAGGTCCCACTGCGCCCAGCCCATCTGCCCACGGCCTTGCACCCGCCTCCGTCCTGCCGGGAGCCCTTTGTCCGGCTGGGTTCTCAGGGGCGGCAGCCATGGGTGCTATATTAGGCACCTGCGGCTCGCACAATGGGCTGTGGGTGCTCGGGGGAGAGACAGATTGATGTATTGTGCGCGGGGGAGGAGGGCTGTCACTTGAATCCATGTGAACCCAGGCTTTCGGGGCAAGGGAGATTGACAGCTTTTGTAGGGCACAGCTCTCTTTCAAAGCTCTGCTTTATAGACAGTAGGTTAGGGGGCCCGGGCTTTCACTCCCATAATTCGAACAGGGCAATCATCAGCATTGAGAATTTCTTCCCTCTCTCTCTCTCCTTGCCCTCCCCATCCCTTCCCCCTTGTTATGCATTAAATGATTTCAGTGGAGGAATGTGCAGCATTAATTAGAATTGGTTAGTAGATACCGAGGGGAAAAGTTTCTTCACAACAACTATAGGAGGTGTCACTGCTACAAAGACGGTTTTGTTTTCCCTCTCCCCTGCATTATCAATGCAATATGTAAGGTAGCGATTCTTTTCATTTAAATTAAGTGGAAAGCTACTAAATCTTGTTTTATTCTCCAAAAAGAAAAAAAGGTCCTTAACACTTATCTTTTAACTTCTTTTATTTTGCAAGGTTAGTGTTTACTTTTGCTTTCAGTCCTCCCCATTAATCGGCCTGCAAAGATGTGTATCCAGTTTTGTGTATCATTTAGCTCTTACAATTATAGGCCAGTGCAACTAATATATAAGGATTGTCTCCTGATTAAAGCAACAACGTTACCATTTAAAATCAAAGGCGCTCCTCTAGAAGGACACATTGAAATTCAGAAGTGTGGCTGGCTGTTCTCTGCAGGGATTTCCTAGCTTCTTTCAACTTTTTAAATAGAAGTTAAGCTAAAAGATGGGCTTGAGCATATAAAGTAAGAGCTTAGAAGAAACGCTCATTAATACATTTATGTACTTTTTTTTTCAGCACTTCTTAAAAACTTTTCCCATCAACAACATGCAAACAAATACTAGCCTCGATAGCATTTAAACATTTTCTTCCATCAAGTGTACTCAACTACCTTATTAAAAATAATTAGAAAAATAAATTTTTTAAATAACTGAAGTGAGTTTTGACATTTGACAATAGACACAATGCTAAGTGCTACACTATTGGGTAGTATCATATTCTCTTTTTTTCTGCTGAGGATTTGAAAATTACCAAATTATTACCACTGTAAAGCACCATTTCTTAAGACATGTAAAGCCAACTGCTGTCTCTAGAAGTAAATTACTACTGCTGCAGCTGCCCTGCAGCTTCTCTTGCAACAAATTCACCTGAAATGTCAAGATGCTTGTATTTTGCCTGCAGCATCGGTCAGTAAATGCTGACAGTGTTCTTTGTAGCTGAGAAAAGTATAATTTTTGCTTGTTCTCCCTGAGGGAGTGCTGGAAAGTGCAGCCATAGGCATTGCTGCCTAGGCAGGACAGCGCAGGTGTTCCCAGAGAAGCAGCAGTTCTTCTCTGCAGGCCAGGTTCCAGTGTCTATTTTTTTTGTCTATACTCACACACAGACAGCCTGGCCTATGCAACATATAGTCAAAACCACAGGTTTAAAATATAAGCTTTCTTATTCAGTAGCAAGGTCATAACGAGCTTGACTGTATTTTCATCTTTCTGATAAATCAGGGGTTACTACTGGCAAACATGATGCTAGAGCGATTTTTCTTAACATAGCTCAGTGTTGGCACAACAACTTCAGGAGCTGTGTAAAACCGAGACAAACAGAGGATTTGCAAAGGAAGAGACGGGCAGTTTCTATTTCTGCCCAGCACAGGATGCAGTTTTCTAAGCAGAAATTTGACTGAGTTAAAAAAAGACAACTCAAATATTTGGCCTCCTGTCTGAAGACTTTTCCCCACCAGGAAAAGGAAGAACAAGGCTCTTAAACATTTGACATTGTCCTGCAAGGCAAAAATTCGTTGGATATGAAGAGTTATTTTCCACAGTGCAGGATGAGGGAGATGCAGAGTCTCTTCCATTCCACCTCCCTAAACCCACCAGCTCAGCATCACTGGCTGCCATTTAAGCCAGCAATAATTAATTAATATACTAGGTGCCAATGTGCAGGAGGTCCCAGGCATCTGAGCTGTTTGCTACCTCAAACACAGAGGAAAATTTCTCTTGGGGAGCTGAGGGCACAGTAAAGGTTGGTTTTGAAGTCAGCCTCAGCCCTGGGGTCAGTCATGGGAGCCCAGAGCTTTCTCAGCAGCAGGACCAGTTTGCTCTCTCCAGAGATGCAACTCCACTTTGCAGTTTCCTGCACCCTGGCCCAAGCGCCATCTCCTCTTCTTTATTTTTTTTTTTTTTGGACCGCAGTAGCCCTCTCAGAATTATGCATCCCTCATGCATGTAAATGAGAGGGGTCCAATTACACGCGAGGGAGAAAGGGTTTAATGAATCGTGAAAAAGCAAGGGTTGCGGAGGGAAAAAAGCTCAATCCCAGTGCCCCCTCATCCCCCCGCTTGGAAACGTGCGTTTCTCATTTTTGAGAGTGATGAGAGAATGCAGAGGAGCGAATGGGAGAAACCCACAGCCGAATGAATACGACACTTGTCTGTGTTCATCGCAGTCTGTGTTTGAAATCTGTGATATGCACTTTTCAATAAAAACAGTACAGCACACAAGTTATGTACCTCTGCACAGGTACAGACGAATGCAATACATGTGTTAATGTTCAAGTTCTCCCATCCGGAGTACATTCCTCTTCTTGCTCTCCTTTCTTCTGTGTGTACATGTAAAACCTTATATGAATTTGAAGGAGAAAGAACAGGCAGAGGCTGGTCATTTATTATGAAGTCCTTTAAAACACAGCCACAGGTTGCACAGACTGAGTTGTGTGACTAGTTTCCACACCTGGCCAATCCTGAAAGTGCCTGTTTATCACTGGCAGTTCCACGTTAATGTGAACTAGACAGCAAGGGATATGATGAGCATTAAAGCTATATTATTAATGTCAAGTATGTTTTTTATGATTACATTTAAAAGAGATGTTATAGGAAATTCGTTTGTAAACATTCGGGGACTCTTCAGAGGTCTTTTCCTTCTGCTGATCTTTTTTTTCTTAAGCAGGATTAATAAATAGCCACTGTCGCTAAAATTACTTTAATGTCTAAAATTACGGTGTAGGAAAAACTCCCAGTGTCCTCAATGAGAATAACACAGCATTGTGGTCCCGAGTCATGAAAACAAACAGACACAAACATTTGAGCATGAAGGTTGTGTCCCTTTTCCATATCAATGAGTGATTCACAAGCACTGAGCAATTACATCTCTAAAACTAGCAGAGCTATTATCTATTCAATATCTTTGAAATTTGGCCTCCAAGTATTCTTCTTTTTTGGGGCATAGAAATACCTGTGAAATCGAACATGGAAGTGATTTTTCGTTAAGGTAATATGCAACTAGGAAGAAGAACTTCCACAATGGCAACAGGATAAATCCCTGTGTGCACAAATTTACACAGCAGTAGGAGTAACTTGGGGGAATACACCAAGCCTGCTTCAGTTTTTAACCAGCTTCATCCAGAACCCTATAGGCCAAATGCATAAAAAGGCCAATGTATAACTTCTAGCAGTTATTAGTGAATATTTCCCATTAGAAACACGTGGAATAAATAGAAAGACCTACTGATTTGGTGTTGCAGGTTCTTAGTTATTTCTGCACAGGACCGCTGCTGGTGATCCAGGATGCTGCTCTGCTTAGTTTAGCTATTGCTATGAGCAGTGGAGCTAAACTCTATGATCTTAAAAAGAAGTTGCCGCTATCTTAATACCCCTTCAATTTTGAAGTGGTTCAAGCCAACAGAACCCTCTTGATGGTGAAGAGAAAATGGAAATGGTGCACAAGTGATGCCTGCCATTGGGTCACCCGCTAATTTCTTTTATCATCTAGTGATGCCTTTATTGGAATTTCCATCTGGCAGGGCTCTTGGATCTGTTGTCAATGGGGAGGATATGTTGCTTAACAACCTCCATGCCCTGGACACAAGTGCTTCCATCCACGCTACTGGACCTGGGAGGGAAAGGATGATGTGGTTAGAGAGCAGCCCAGCTCTCTTAGGAAAGGAAATAAAAGGAGCAATGTGAAAATGCTGCAGGATAGTAAAGGTTTGCTTGTCCCCATATCCACAAAATCCAACAGCCTACATCCGGGCTTTCCCAAAGAGATGCCACTGCTGGATCTTGTGAGGTTCAGCTCCTGTCATCATGTCTCAAGCTAATTACCCTGATCTTTTTGTGGCAGCTATCTTGAAATTTTGAATTATTGGCCAGACTCACGCAGATGATCTAACTGAAACTGGATGAAAATTTGTAAGAAGACAGACAGAAAAACTAAATTGCTACTTCTGAAATTAAGAAAGCAATTCTTTTCGGTCTATTCAGTTAATTTCACCCAAAGATGGTACAGAAAATATCCCAAAGAGCACGCATGTTGTAGACCAAATTTTCACATAAAAAAAACTTTGTCTGGCCCTGCAGAATGACTCTGACAGCCAGATAAATAAAACCGTGCTTGCAAACTAACCCTTATGGAAGCAGAGAAGGAACAAATATCATCCGAGATCCACAACTTTCAGAGATACCGGAGGGCCTATGCAAATCCTGCGAGTGTAGGGTTGCTGTCTCCTTTGGTCACCTTTGCTCAGTTTCGTTAATATAATGCCCAATACATCCTGTTCTTTACTGTTCCTGAGCATCATTCCATTTTTTTTTAATTTTTTTTTTTACCTGGCTAGGAGTTTTGCTGGTTCAAGATGAGCGACAGCAGCACAAGGGAAGCAGCAAGACTACAATCCTTCTGGCAACAGACAGCTCTTAGTTTGGCTCAGCTGCATTGTCAAACCACAAATATACCCCTCAAGCTCAATTCTGGTTGTAGCACAGAGCCTGGTGAAAATACAAAGTTTAACTTGGGATTTCAGAATCCCTTCTTATGAATAAATCCGGTGAAAATTAGCCTCCTTTCCCTTTGAACCGGCGACCTCTGTATCCATTATTAGAAAACAACATCATATATAAATGTTAAGGAAAAGACACACTCTGGAGCTCATAACTGGGATACATTTCATCATGGAAGGTAGATGAAATGTTTTCAATTACCAATTTCACCAACAGGCAGCTAACATGCTATTAACATGTTTTCATGAGGGAGCAAACATCACTTCAGGTTGAAGGACCTTTTATTTTTACATTTATTTTCCAGTGGTTGTATTGATTTAAGTTATTTAAGGTTAATGCCATCTTAACGCATTGTCTTTTTTGTAAAGCAGTGCAAAACAGATCTTTAATACAATATAAAAGTAAAAATGAAATATCAGGACTAAACACCAAGTCACTCATGAGATATCTTTTTTTTTTTTTGTATATTAACTTACAAAATCAAGAATAGTAAAAAGCACGAAACCAAGAATAGTAAAAAGCACAAAACCACAGAAAGGCTTCACTCCTATACCAGTGGGACATCCCACCACCAAAAGGACCATCTTCTGCATCAAATCATACACCTGAAACCTTTCTTCCTCGTCAGCTTTCTCCACGAGACTGTTTCTCTTGTGCTTTTACCACGTTACTGTTTCTTTCCTGCCCGTGCACAGCAGATGCTTGGAGTAGTGGTCAGCTGGGTTGGGGCAGCTTTCATGGGTCATCCGTTCAACCTCCACCTCCAGGAAAGGTGGTGGTACTTCTCGAAGGTCTCTCCTCAGCAATGGGGTGGGAGGAGACCCAGGAGGCTGAGTTCTTGCCGTTGAAGCACACACAACATTTTGCATGCTCCCCGACTCTCTAACCCAGCTCTTTTTGCCTCATTTGCTTGCCAACACCTCGCCTTGCTCATCAAACCTGTTTGTTTCTATGTACGGCTTCTACCGCGAAGAGCACAGAGAGGTGAACCAGAGGGGAACAGCACAAAGTACAGACACCAACAAGGGAAATAGCAAAGATCTATCTCAGTTTTGGTCTGCCAGTTCTGGCATATCTGCCTTTAAGATTTAACTGCACGTGAGTTACATTTTCAGTAATCGGTTCTGATTTTTACAGTCTGGGATCTGGCTGTCTGCACGAAAGCACTTGCTTTTTCTTTCAGCAGAAAACATACTAAAACACGCTTTAAAGTTGTTGTCGATTTTTTTTAACTTTTTTTTTTAATGGGGAAACATTAGGTAATTAAGGAAATCATGCACCATGCCATGTGGAAGCCTCCTGACAAATACAACTTTGGTGGCCATGACCCTGGCCAGAGGAAGAAGGCTGTGATGTCACCTCATCCCCAAGTCCCAGTTTCACGGGTAGTATCTCTGAAAGGAATTGTCTAAAGGAGATTGTTCCTTATGAAAAGTTCACATGATGGAGTCTGAAGGGCTTGTTTCACTTGAAGCCCAGCAGGACAGAGCTGTTTGGAAAGAAGCATTCAGTGTGTTCTGTTTTGCTGAAAGCTGTCACAGTGAACAAGTACTTAGCAAACAGCATGAACAAGGATTTGAACTAGAAAACTAGCAGGGCCCTGACAACATTGTAATAGTGGGTTTGTCTGTTCAGAGCCCCTACAATGATGCAGGGGGGCATGAGGAGAGGAACAGGAGAACTCGATTTTTGTATTTTTAATTTTTTTTTAAAGTTTAGCATTGCTCTGAACTCATTTTTATTATTATGGTCACCTTTGGCATCAAGGAGGGGAAGGCATGCTGGCGAGAACGGGCTCAGGGCAGAGGCACAGCACACAGCCCAAAGGGTGAACTGCTAAAAATCAGTCAGTTCTTCTCCTATTGCCCTATTTCGTAATATATTTCCTTCTGTTATGGTGGGCTGACTGTTTAAGCTGTGCTTTTTACATCCTTAATCCATATTTAGCAGTGAACAAAAGCTGCCTGAATCCCAGGGCAGAACTGAATGAGAACCTGCCGTTCCACACCTCTGAAAACCAGCTGCTCTCACCAAAGCACCCAGCTTTGACACCACGCAGGTATAGGAGACGAGCTCCCATTGAAGACTCCCTTCCCTCATCATACAAGAGACTATTGGAGGCACCACAACATGAAAAAGCCATCAGATGGGTCAGAAATTACAATAGGACAAATAGAAAAAAAAAAAAATCCCCTTTTAGTTTTACATACTGAAACCACATCCTTGTTTCTAAAGCAAACCTCAAAACCACACTAACAGCACCTTTTCACCCTGATTCGACAGTTTCCAGTTTATGACGAGTTTCAAAAGCTGCAATAAATAACTTTTTCTGCATCGTTTCTAACATGCTGTGAATTTTGCTACATATGGAAGGTCCCAAATTGGTGTCCCTCTTTGCTACAGAGGACTAATCGTCCCTTCTTCAGTTTGTTCTCTACTAATCAATTTACACCAAATTTCTGTTTCCCTCCTGCCTTTTACAAGGATGGAAGACTTGCAATGTTTAAGTTCATAGAGCAGTGTAGCACTCACCTCTTTCCTTAAAGAGCTTGGCAGGCTCAGGATGAAAAGCACTTTTCTAACCCATAGGAAAACCTGTCGATTTTCTCAGGTTCTGGGATATGTTCCTGGACTTGCTATTTGTTCCCTTCCTGCTTTCTGCCACATGCGAAAACCTCTGCTAATGCTTTGTTGAAAGGGCACAGGTGGAGGAAGATAGGATGAAGAACGACCTGCTCCTAACAAAGCTTAATCCTTGGACACCTGAGTTAATCCTTGCTCACCTGAGTTATTCTTGGAAGACTTGATCCTAGGAATATATTCATCAAAGACACTACTTCAATCCTGACTCTCTTGCTGCACATGCTTCTTTTCTTCATTCATGCTCAGTAATGGTATTATTGCTTCTGTCTCTAAATTCAGATCTTAAATTATAAGGCAAATATATATTGTTTTTAAATGATTATAAAGATTATTTTGTCTGCTCTTCTGTTGCAATGCAGCACATGCAAATCTTGGCATCTGAGGAATATCTACCTTTAATGTGAGGCTTCCGAACCTCAGCATAAAGTATTCATGGAATCACAGATTAGCATTAAGGACCATTCAGAGCTGCAAAGGAAGGAGCGGTTTTTAGGAATTCTTATGGTTTCTGGGTAAGTTCTCCACCAAGCCCCTTCACAGCACTGCTAAATGGCTCAGTTTAGGGAGAATTATGCTCCAGTAAATCTGGAATTGTGACCACCAAAGTGACAAGTCTGTGCCGGCTTTCTCCAGATCTGAGGAACAGGTTTTATCACTTTTATGATATGGCAACTGTATTATCCTCTAACAAACATATGAACTGGGTACCAGGTGTTTCCTGAGATGCAAAAGTATCTTGTGGGATTGAACTTAGTCCAATGATGCTCAAAGTTATTATCTCCCTCTGATATCCCCATCCCTCAGATCCTGGTAATTGTATTATGAGTTTCTTATCAGTATAACAGAGGGTTTTTTCAGCAAAGCAAGTCTCTTTTGCAAGGACACCTGTTATAATAATACTATTCTCCCACTGATTTTTTTCACTGGCTCCCTGAACCAGACAGCATATTTTCATTATGAAAAAAAGAAGCGATCTTTCCCTCCTTTTCCTTTCCAGCCCAAGATCTCCTCTCAGTTCAAGTATACTGCAGTGCAGAAGTTAGAAAGAGAAAGGACTAGGGCTTTTTCCAAACCAGTAGCATTCTTTAGAGACCTGTAAAATTTACTTCTACCACAGATGCACTTCAGTCTGAGAGGCAACTGTCTTTTGAAGAGGGCCGTCCTGACTTAGCTGGAAAGGTGAAATCCTAATAACACCTTCTGGCAATATTACGCATACTTATGGTGCACCAAAGCCGCTACCACCCCCTGCCCTTTATTTAGCCCTTGAAGATACAGGCAGATGTCCACCCCATGGGCAGCTGGTGCCACAGTCCAGAAGTCACCACTGTCCAGCTGCTTGCTTGATTTGTGGGACGGCTTCTCTGCGTGCCCTCGGACTGCTCCAGACAGAACCTGGATGGTCTAATTTAAACATTTTTAACGATATAGCTTGGGTTAGCCTGGAAAATTTTGCCTTATTTGAGAAAACCCTTACATTATTCCCTCACCAGAAGACTGAGAGTGAAGTCGCATGCAGACGTGACATCCAGGTAGAAATGGTGACAATTCGAGCTGGTGGGGCTGGCTACAGAAGATGCCACCACTGCCCACTGATCCTGGACAGCTGTATGGCTGCAGATGGGTGGGATGCAGTTGTGTCTCCCACCTCTGTCTCCCCACCTCTGTAAAATAACTGCTTTCCTTTTTATGACTAGTGTCTCTGGGTTTTTTCTCTAAATTTGCAAAACTACTTTGCCCCACCTTCACTGCTCTGTGCAGCATTTGTAGCACCACAAACAGGATGGCAGCTACAAATTTGCTGCTAAAACTACCACTGTCCCATCTACCTGCCTAGAATATAACACCCAGCAACAAGATTTTGTGTCCTTGCATATCACGGGAAACGGATATTGTTTCTTCCATTCCCCAGCCCCATAGATAAACCACATTACTGGTCTTTAAGCTGTTCTCCTCCCAGGCTAGTCTATCTTTAACCCATGCACTGGTTGAAACTGTAAAATACAGAGCCCCTTTCATGCAGGGAGAGATGTATTCCTGCCAGGTCCCAGTGTTCTAGGGAATTTGCCAGATCCCTCAATAATCTGATCCTCTGCCTTTCGGCTCCAACGTTTGGAGTTGGCTCTTTGGTCTGAGCTCTCCCCAAAACAGGATCTCCATCCCCTTCCATATCATGCTTTTCCTACTGCCTGGTAACCGTGTGTAAGGATTGCTCCCTTCCCCAGCAGAGCAGCCTGAGGAAGCAGCAGGAGAAGTCGGTCCTACCCCCCCCCCTCCAGAAGTATGCAGGAATGAAGGATTTCTGTTTACAGCACCTGTTTTCTGGGTGTTTGTTGCTCAGAGCACTGCAGTAAAGGCACTGAGCTTGATTCCCACAGCACAAAATACCCTTCGTAGGGCTGCAGGAAGCCAGCAGAAGTGCCAGCAGCAAGGAGAGGGAAAGTCATGTGTAAGATGGCCCAAACAGAAACTGGGAGGGGACTAGATACAGCTGAGCTGCACTATACCAAGTCCTCAATTACTGTAGGGCAAACCTTCTCCTAACTGGGGACATCAGCTGTACATATGTGATATTCCATGACGCCAGGCTCAGTGGCTGAAGATAAGAGATGTCCCCTACCTTCAGTGGCTGCTGCTTGGATGAGAGTTAGAATTTAGGCCAATTAATCGTTACAGACAATCCTATAACAAAAACTTCATGCCAGCAAGACTGCAATAATGCCAGCCCGAGAGGGAAGGGAGGTGTCACCCTGTTTCGCTGTTGTGCCACTACACAGACACCATGGCTGGAGGATGTTGCTGCTCCAGACAGTTACTGGTTGGCCATCTGACTGAGCTCCCTCGCAAGCTCTTGTTCCCTCTTTTAACCAAACTGAACAGATTTTGCAGAAAAAAAAAGTGTAATTTAAAAAATCCTGAGTTAATCAAATGCTTTAAAAACACAGTGTCTGTGATACAAGGGATCAACTTCATCCCCGGTGTCAGTGCATTCACTCCAACAAGCTTATACCAGAGATGAATTTGGTTTGGTGCCTTTGTCAATAAAATTCTAGATTAAAAGAGACCTTATATAGAGCTGGTCCCAGAGGTAATTGCTAGTTAATCAGCCAATTAACTGACCCAAGGAGTAGGAAAAGGGGAAGGGGGAGTAAGGGGGAAAACAAATCAGTCAAGGTATGGTAGAACATAATTCTTTAGGAGTTAATGTTAGAAACCTTTTCAAAGGGATTACAGCCTACCTTGACTCACTCCCCCTTCTTCTTTCCTTTCTCACTTCTTCCCAATTTGTAATTGTTGGTTCCCCTAATTGGCTGATTAACTACTTATTACAGACAGACCTGGAGGTATGCAGGATCCCGTTAGCCACAGAACGTGATTTCATCTAGCAAAGCAATGCCGAATGCTGCAGAGCATCTGTGCGGGCTGTTTTTCTCCTGCCCGGGCTGATGGCTTAGAGTCAAGTAGCATTTCATTTGGTTTTTTATACTAGCTTCTTTTTTTTTTATTTATTTAATACTACAAAGAAACTGAAAGGCTGGGGTTTTTCTATTAGTTTGTTATGCAGAGTGATTTTTAGCAACAGAGTGTGCACACCTCAGACTAGCCTATTTACTATTCACTGATAGATTATCAACACTATTAGGATGTTTTAATGAATGAGCTGTTACAGGTGCTTGATGTTATGATACTAAGTAATGACAATAGAATTAACCTCTATTTCCCTTTGATGGTGTGACAGGATGCTTTCCACAAGCAGGAATCCTGAGAGATGAGTCCTAATGGTGAAAAGGGCAAGCTGAGAAAGTTACCCTCATTCCCCCTCCTTGGAGTTCTGTGGGGTAAAAAACCGAGCTCACTCTTGCAGTTGTTGGCTTCACCTAAGATTTATAGTGGGTGTGAAGGGAGGTACCAGTCTGTTCTGGTACATCCCGAAGCCACACAACAAAAGGAGGAATCCAAAGTTGCTCTCTGAAGCTTCAAAGAGGAGTTTTGCTGCAAATCTTGTAGCATCATCATCTTTTCCAGCATCCTGTAGACAGAGATGGAGCTGTCACCCTTCAAACAACGATGCTGTAGCCAGACAGGGCACTAAGTTTGACGTCTCTAAAAAAATGCCTATCAGTGCTCATGGCTGCACATATGCAGGTTTATTTTCTAAAGCTGGTGGATTGTTTTGGTCACTCACTCACCTGTAGATACTCAATAATATTCTTTTTCTCTCCTCATTGCTTGGGCTGTAGGACCCGGTGCAAAGGAGCAACTCCCCCGAGTGCAATTGTCCAGGGAGATGGGCACAGAATGGGGTTCTCCTAACGCAGCCTCTGTTGCATAAACCTCTAATTCCACTTCTTCAGAATAGAGTTTCGGATTTTAGTTCTGTTTAATGCTTTATTCCTACTGCCCCTCTTTTCTCCCTTAGCGATAGAGCAGGCTGTGCCTGGGCAGCCCATCCTCAACGGCATGTAAATCACAATCTGATTAGGAAGTGATATATTCATCTCTAACTCCTGCATAAAAGTTATTCAAGTATTTTGACAAAATAAGTGCTGTTTACTTTATACGTTTTCTGCTAATTCTAAAGATTTCTGCAAACCTAAAGGATCTCATGGAATTTAGAGGCTTGTGGCTTTGCTATTGAAAGTATAAAAGCATGCTAAATTAAGTTGATTTGCCTGTGAAAGAAACACGTCCATTATTCATGTCAGGGCCCTGTCACATCAAATTGAGGGAGTGAAGAAAACCCTTTTTTATCAGCGTTTAGAAGCAAGGAAAAAAAAAAACAACCATTCAGGGACTAAGTTTCAATTGACAGAAAGTCAGTCTCAAAGCAAGGTTAAAAAAAAAAAGAAACCTGGGGACATGTCCAATGTTGGAAACCAGCAAAGGGTGGGTTGATTTAACTTTGGCCGAAATCTTTCAAACAGAAAGCCAGGATGAAATTTTAAAGTAGCAAGTAGTGCACAGTCTCGACATCTCTCATGTGTAAACTTGTCAAAAGGAGTTAAGCTAATTCAGATTTAAGTCTTTTCAGACCTTGTTTTTTTCTTGGATGCTTCAAAATAATGATACGAATTGCTAAAAAGGTGAAGCATTGCATTTGTGTACTACTAATATTTTTATCCACTGGTTCTTACATGATTTAATTCCTATCAGTAGACATCATGTAGGAGTTTTTAAGTTCGATTAACAGCGAAATTGAAAAAAAAGGTTGTTTCAGATGTGGCTGTTCTACAGCTGCGCTGTCAGGATCAAAAATACTCAGGATTGTTTCTTGTGCACACATTACTTCATACAGCCAGATAATCTTGGCTGATTTTTTTATTACATAGTGTGATAGGTACAAACAAAAGACAAGCGCATACCTGCCATTTTTAAAATAAAAAAAAAAATAATTTGCACTCTGCTAAACTGTCCCAATACACATAGAGTTAAATGAGAAGCTGTGAGAGGAATTGTTTTATGCACTGAAATTCTTCTTGTGTCCTGATCATAATTTCTCTTGTGGTTGCTTATTTAGCAAAACAAAAAGCTTACAGTTCCTTCTCATTACAGTTCTTTCTATAAGCTTAAAACTAGCATGTTAAGTGGCATTTCACAGTCTTCTGCTTAAAGGCTAATTGGTTTAGACGGGACACCTTAGGGATATTCTTTAAAAGAAGTCCAGTTTTTATGTTGGTCGCCTTATTACACTGTACAAAAGGCAATTCAGCAACTTGGTTGTCTTAAATCATGTTTCTGGGTACCAGACCTACACCTCATTTCTGCGTGAGATTTGTTTTCCTACCTTTTGTTTTTCCCTAACCTCAGAGCCCTTGGCTTAACATGTTTTCTGCTTTAAAGCTCTTATCTAAAAGCCCCTTTACCACCTCATCCAGCCACTTTCTCATGCTTCCCAACTTCAAAGTCTCAAGCTGGGAAAGCAAATCTAAGTCCTAAACGCTGGACTCTACAGCTTCTATAGGACCCTCCGCTGAAGTTAAGTTCTCGTCTTTAATTGAAAATTGCAGCCAGTGTAAATACGAGTTAGTTTGCGGCAAGCTTGTCACAAAAGGAATTACCTCGTGGAGTGGCTGCACTGGGGTAAACAGAGGGGTTAAAAAAAAAAAAATGAGAAGAAAAGAAAAAGAGAAAGAAAAAAAGCCAAGGGTAAAAGAGAGAGGCATTGTGCTGTGGAGGTAGCATCAAGACAAGGATTAATGGCTAGAGGAATTGCATTTTGTGTGCTTTCAGCAACATTACAATCTCCCAAAAGTTAGTGTTACTAATAAGCTGGCCAATAAAGAAAGGTTAGCGTATTACAGGAAATGGAAAAATCAGGCTCTGTGTATAATAAATTTTTTTTTTCTGTAAAGACCAAGCAAAATGTTGCTGACGTGTTTATTTTTAGTACTAACACGTGGGTCGGCTAACGAAGTTTGTTGTTGGGAAAGGATGCATATATAAACACGGCACAAATAACATTTTCTGACAACTTCAGTTACTTCCATGCACCCACAATTTACTGACCTTGCAGTACCCAGCTGGTAAGGAGAAACCCAGTCTGCGTTTCACTGTTGATACATTACAGAGATTGACCACTGAAACCCAAGCGGCTGTGCTGGAAGTGTGCGAGGAGGGAGGGTTGTGGTGGTGGAAAGGAGGGCAGGATCCCTTTTCAACACTCAAACCTCTGCTGCCCTGGGATTACGGTGTTGATGCAGGTTCTCACAACATCGTCAGATCTTTGTGGTAACTCAGAAAGACATAGCAAGAGAAAGTGAGGAGGACTCAGTGGTGTTCGCCTTTTCTTCCAGCCCAGGAGTTGGGATTTTTGCTTGTTGGACTCCCTGAACTGGCTCAGAAAAGCATTGGCAGAAGGGACTGGATGAGAAGATCTCCCTTTTCAGTGGGAGCTACAGGTTTAGTGGCATAATGGAACTTCAACATGGACTTACTAAATCTGGGGTCAGTTCATAGTTCTGTTACCAACTCCCCTAATCAACCTGGATACGTCGTGTGATATCTTAACAATAGGAAGAGAAGAGCTAATTCCTTTTCTTGCAAATTCCTGACCTTTTCTACATAACCCCCAGCACAGTATGGATGTTGTTTTCAAGTAAATCCATTCAGCAGTTGTGATATATATTTGTGTTAAATTTATTACTATTTAAATGATCGTTTAGCAAATACACTGACCTCTACTCTGTCCTGAGTAAATCACTTATGTTATGCATCACATCATAGCAATGAAAACAGTTCAGCTGTGGAAACTATGGAAATTCTGAAAAGTAACAGTATGGATGTTATCAGTAATGGCTGCTCCAGTGCTATCAGTGCATCTACTGTTGGCTTTGTTGTTGCTTTTTTTAATAATTCATAGTTCATCATATTCAAAATGCAATTTTGACTGGATACCAATGAAATTAGAGTCTAAAAATCCAGTGAAAGTATAATTCAGCCTGTTAGTACATAATGCAGAAACTGTAAGAGGATTCAGTAAAATCTATTCCATGTCTTTTCATGTTACATAAATTATTTTTAATAAAATATAGAATCTGTGAATTTAAGAGCACTGCTGACACAAAACACAATCATGTTCTTTTAAAGTAGGGAATCTCATTTGCTTCTACTCACTTTCAGAAGAAACTTGAATCAAGTTGCATTGACTCAAAACTTTCTCGAAAGTTTATGCAACACGAATCCATTGGTTGCACCTGTGAGAAACAGAACTGATTAAGAATTCAAGATATATACTAACTATCCAAATAATCTAACGTCAAAATGCCATTATGTTTGAGAGTTGTAAAAATTATTCACTGGATATTCATTGGATTTCAGTATTTGCATAATTTGCATAATTTCACACTTTTTATTTTTAAAAGTATTTTTCTTTTTCTATTTGTTGTCCTGGGAAATAATGGAATTGTACACAACCATGTATGCCATGCCCTTTAAACTAGGATCAAAAATGAAATCAGAGAAAGAAAACACTTGGCCTGAGATTTTGCCTATTAATATTCCTCTTACAGTATGCACTTGGGAAGTTTTCATGTTCATAACTCAATGTCTCTATAGCTCCATACCTCTTATAGATATGTAAGTTCATTTCAGCATTTATCTGCTCTTTTCTCCTCAGGAGTTCAACTGTTTTTCCGCCTGATGGTTAGATTGAATTGAATATTTTGAGCTCATCCATCAGATTTGGAAATGATCCCTGAATTGATGAGAGTGTTTAACAGTTAATTGAACATTTTTGTCGCGAACTTTCATTGTTTCAAAGTGCAAAACTACTGCGCACAGGAACGTGGACAAAGAAAAGAGGATCCGTGATACATTCTTGGACCACAAATATTTTCATTTTCTAGAGAGGAGCAGACATTTAAATAATGGGGACATCCCTCTGGTCTCACTCTTGGATATTGCAAGGAAAGGTGATCTGAAAAGGACTTTGACAGGATGTGAGGGCTCCCATCTTCTGTCACACAAAATAATTCCAGTTTTTTCAAATGCATGTTTTATTTATGTTCATCTCACACAGACTTCTCTAAACATACAATTAGGCCACCCAAGTGCTGGCTATGCCCAGGTGGGACCTACTCGTAACAGCAGCCTCAGATATTGGTCTGCCTGGAGTGACACACTTGGTTGGGGTTTTTTTATATTGCTAAATAGCTCAGCTAGACGAGCACAGACACAATATGCACATTTGGGCTTTCCAAAGGGACCTGGCAATGCCAGTAAGTATTTAGTTGTTTTTTTATAATCTTAATATAAACTGTACATCCCACTGTCTTAGATAACTTTGAAAATTCACATCTGCAACCAAGACAACAATAAAGGAATCCGGACTTTTTCTCCCTCCTTGAAAGTCATTTAAAACTTCATCTTTCAGGTTTTCCGTTCTATCATAACACTCTAACTAAAGACAAATCACCTTTCTCCATTCTGAAACTCCACCAAGGTGCTTTATTGTACTTCACCTTTCTCGTTTTCCACCAACTTTTGTACAATTCTTTAAGAATGTGACCTAAATTTCTCCACTCATCTATGGCAAGCCTCAACTCAGTGTCACTGCTTCGTGTTGCCTCTGGCAGCCAGCAGGACACCAGTGGCATGTTCCACCCAGGGCACCTTCATCAAACACCACTCCCTCTTAACAAGGACCCTGAGAACACACTTTCCTCCTTGCTCCTCTCTCAGATCTTGATGCTTTTCTACTGTAGAACTGCCTTCTCTGCTTCACTGTCTAATTCCCTAATTCCTCTTGACCAGCACCCTTTATTTAGCTTTTTTTTTTTTTCCCCAGCATGAAGATCGTTCCTCTGTACTAGATGGTTAATTAACTCTCCTCCCAGGTTTTCCAGGCTCCTGTGGTGTGAGAGGTCTGGCCTCAGTCCTGCAGCTCTGGCTAAGTAGTCACATCCCCCAGCCCTGTGAAATAAAGGTCTGGGCTCAATTTCCTCTGGAAGATTTCAAAACAAAAATATTCATTTCTAAACGATATTTCTCTCCCACTGTGGGAAACTGTTGAACATGGACGTTTTATTTCCAAGGAGGATAACCCTTTTTTTTTTTAGCATGAATTCTAATTCAGAGCAAGCTCTGCTCAGCATCAACTTGGTAAAAGTCACTTTGCCCAGAAGTTGATGTCCATTTAAACCAGAGGTAACAGCCACATCCTTCTCTCCATCCTGGGTTTCTTGTTACTCAGTTGTGTATATGCTCATGCTGTGACAGCATGTCCTGGTTTGAGAGCACCAGGATAAAAGTTTTCTGGATCTGCCAGGCATCTGTGCAGTTCTGTGATGACCCAAGCTATGAAACTCATCCAGCTGAAAGAGAATATTTTTCATTTAATTTTCCTGTGCTGCTTTTCAGCCAGTGTCGGTTGATGACATGGTTTACAAGAGCTGGAAGGACCAGGTGAAACCCAGGCAGTCTTAGTGGTAACCACACTTATCATGGCTTTCATAAGCTTTCAGGCATTGCAATCACCGATTACAACGGATACATCACAGGAATACTGTGAGCAATTTGAAATTTGTACCCATGCAAATTAAACCACTCCCAGTCTCTGGAGTCCCTACCACTGCATGCAGAGATATAATAATGTTAATTAATATCCTGGTGCAATGCACACGTGTAAGTGCACAACAGCTCATCAGAAGAAATACAGCCCTAGAGAAA
Source organism: Apaloderma vittatum (assembly GCF_000703405.1). Lineage (NCBI taxonomy): Eukaryota > Metazoa > Chordata > Aves > Trogoniformes > Trogonidae > Apaloderma > Apaloderma vittatum. Next base: position 30,088 of record NW_009693814.1, read on the forward strand.
TTAAAATCCATTCACCGCAGTGTACTCATACTCATACTTAGAACACCCCTTGGACAGTATCAGAATAATTTCCAATACATTACTCATGAGAAGAGACCCATGAAAATAGGTAGACATAATCTGGAGGGGATTAGATTCGAAGCTGTGGCAATTTTCTACTAATATGAAACCCAGCTTCTCTCTTTATTGCACTGCAGTCTGTGGGGCTAAACCATATTTCTCTCCAGGTGTTAGGAGGTTTTTTTAAATACTTCAAAAACTATTATCTTCCTACTGTCCATCCCCTTTCCTCTTCCTAATTTCTGCCACAAGTCAGTTACCCTGTGCTCCCTCCGCAGCATCCACTGTAGAAAAGCAGGCAGGGATCTGCCTTGCTTCAAGCCCTGGTTTCTTATCCTTCAGTACAGGGGTTTGCTGGAGCCATCCCTCTAGCTACCTCATGTTTCGGTATGTATAGTATGTTAGGGGTTGGAAGGGACCTCAAAAGATGGTCTAGTCCAACTCCCACTACAGTTCTGTAAAGAAATACCTGGGTGATGTTCATTGGGATTTGACAAAATCACTAGAAATTTCCTATCAAACCAAACAGATACGTGCAAATCCCATTTGGACATATATATGAGTAGCATAGAGAGCTTTAACTTTAGATTGTTGGCTAAATGTGTGTTATCAATGGGGAAAGGAGCTTTTTAACTAGGAAAACTATTGAAATCGCATCTCCAACTTCTGCAGGGTGAAGAGCAGCAGCACTTTGGAAAGACTTTGCCCAGAGAAGTCCGACTGTCTGATTTACCCAGTCTTACCCTTGATGCTTGGTGCCCACTCTGCCCTATGCCTGAAGCTGGAAACTCCTCAGAGCTGCAAATACTCTTCAGCTCTCAGCACATCGAGCCTTTAAACCTGAGCTGTGTCTTTCATAGCACCACCAGCAAATATAATGAGTAAGATAATCCTCAACTAAGGAGCAAAAGCAGAAAAGGCGAGTTCATCACTTAGAAGGGACAGAGAAAGGGAAAGACAGGGTGGGAGGGAGGTTCTAATCAATCACAGGCCAACAAAGATTGACTGAACTGATGCAGCTGCAAAAAAAGGGGGAAGGACCCAGCTGGGGAGGGCTCTTTGGTGGCTCTAGGGAGGTAGTGATACCACTGCACAGGACACCACTGACACCTCAGCAGATATGGTTGTGCCTTGTTCTCTTTAAGAAAGCGAGCTGAGCTAAACCCAATGCCAAGAAATAGAATAAAATAAACCAAAATAAACCAAAATAAACCAAAATAAACCAAAATAAACCAAAATAAATAAACCAAAATAAAATACCCCCCCCACACACACACCTTTATGCAAGGAGATTAAAAGAACTTTCTGCAGATTACAACTGAATTGGGATACAAACTAAATTAAATGCTTGTGAAGGGTCGCAGGGACTAGGACCATCCCAAGAGAAGCACCTTCATTACTGTGATAATCTGTTCTTTTTCTGACCCCGGGAGTTTTCACTCCTTTGTGCCCCATGGCACAGCTTCAGTTGAAGCACTGAAGAAAACTCCCACCCAGGACAGCCTCTGGGCACAATTACGTTTGCAATCGGTCAGGATGCAGACCAGTTCAACCCAAGTATTGCATTTGTGGTAAAGGTTGTGCCCATAAGACATTGCCTGTGGCCATATGCAATGACATCAATGTTTTCCAACAAGTTTAAGGCTACAGACTGCACCAGGGAATGTAAACGCAGCACTGGTGACCACTGGGAAGTCAAGAGTGGACAACATCACAAGGCAGAGCTTCTCGCACAGCATTGCTAGGTAGGGCCACCTATATTATCAGCTTCAAGCTCTATCTCAACTCCTAATGCAAGAAAAGCAAAAAGCAGCTATTCATCTCCATTTACAGTCACAACTAATAATTAACAGGTGAATTATTCACTTATGGCATTGTTGGAGTTGACATTCAAGTATAATGAATTCCATCATGACACTGTCTTGAAATTAATTATTTCAAGGACTGCCTATAAAATCTGTATTCTTTTTTTGCATCCTACTATTTAAAATGCCAGTGTATATTTTGGTCACAGGACCCAGTTTCTTTTTGCAACTGCTAATTGCTTTTAAAAAAACCTTCCACATGATAGAAACACAATGTTCTCAAAAAATTTCATAAGCCAGTTAATTCCTACAAGTTACCAGTGGTTCTCTCCCAAATTAAAACACAATACTTTATCCTGTATTGAATCTGGATTCAATTTGTGAGCTAATGATGCTAAAAAACACATAGTAAGAAAACCAACGCAATAATTAAAATCATGAGTTTTTCATATCCAGACGGAGTGTGGTCAGCTGATTTTTAACTCCAACAGCTTTTCTGCAGGAAGGACTAGAGGATTGTGTGTGGAGAGAGGGCAGGAGGTGTTTTGTGAGGCTGGCTGCTAAATGCATTCCTGACACTGCTCTTCCTACCACCTAACGTGAGATACTGATGAATGGTTATGATGCTGTGGATGCAGGAATAAAGGGCTCCTGCCCATATCCAGCAGCTCCTATAACGACATAGCTTCAAGAGTTGTAAATATTGGCCCAATCAGGCTGTTAAAGGTAGTGATTACACAACAGATTACTTCAGACACCCTTGAGATTCATATCATCCAGCAAGATACATGGTGCTGAGGGGAGGTGGGGCAGGGCTGACCCAGCAGCTCTACAGGGGCCATTGAGAGATCTGATGATATAAAGAGAGTGACTTTACAGATCGTTCCAGTATTCTGTATCATTATGCATACACAAATATTTACAGATCTTTTAGAGATCCAGACCATCGTTATCAGTTTATATGTGCTATATATCGGCATTATCCAGCGTGACCCCAGGGAAGCCGATGCTCTGCGGTGGTAATGCGATGGTATGTTCAGCTCTGCTGGATCTCCATAGAGTGGGCCTGGAATGCATCAGGGAACAATACCCAGGACTGCACAGAGCAAAGGATGAAGGGCAGCAGAGTTTGATAACCACATTAAAGCACTACCAACATCTGTTCAAGCCAAAGACAACACTATCTCCAGGAATTAACCTTCTGAACCACTTAATCATTAACCTCAGCGGAGGGAAAGTTAGACAACAGGAGCCTATTTGTCAGCAGCCCCTCAGAGAGATGCGGCGAGCAATATTTTACTGAGAACAGCGTGAGAAGGGCTTGACCAGCTTTATAAATTTTAAACACAGAATATATTTGTGTGGGAAACAAGGAGACAATAGATGTAAATAAACAGCTGATTCTACCTTGAAGCCTTTGTTCGTTTATCCTGTTTAAAGTGGCTTAACTGGTTTGTCCTGCATCGTGTAACAACATTTCCTCTACACAAGTAGAGATGCTTCAGTTCTTACTCCTAAATATTCCTGGTCTCAGAGAGATTTACAAACAGATAGGATGTTACAATTTTAAACTTGCAACCATATCCACAAATTTTCTGTTGAAAAACAAATTGGGAACCATTGCTTTGCAAAAGCTGGAGAAGCAAAGTGATCGTGTTAAATAATTATTTGTCCATATATACTGGTTGACATGTGAGGTCACACTTTGCTACAACCTGGCCAGATGCCCTTCCTTCACACAATTACAGTTCTTATAGATTTTTTTGATTTTGGTTTTGATTTTGGTTTTGATTTTGGTTTTGATTTTGGTTTTGATTTTGGTTTTGATTTTGGTTTTGATTTTGGTTTTGATTTTGGTTTTGATTTTGGTTTTGATTTTGGTTTTGATTTTGGTTTTGATTTTGGTTTTGATTTTGGTTTTGATTTTGGTTTTGATTTTGGTTTTGATTTTGGTTTTGATTTTGGTTTTGATTTTGGTTTTGATTTTGGTTTTGATTTTGGTTTTGATTTTGGTTTTGATTTTGGTTTTGATTTTGGTTTTGATTTTGGTTTTGATTTTGGTTTTGATTTTGGTTTTGATTTTGGTTTTGATTTTGGTTTTGATTTTGGTTTTGATTTTGGTTTTGATTTTGGTTTTGATTTTGGTTTTGATTTTGGTTTTGATTTTGGTTTTGATTTTGGTTTTGATTTTGGTTTTCAAAGGAGGAAAGGTTTTGGTTTCTTCAAACTACAGTGCCCAAAATTTGTAGCAAATCTGCACTGCGGTGTATTGGGGCTGACAGTTTATTTCACTAGACCTCGCTTAATCATTTACCAAAGGGGTGTAAAACACTGCCACATAAAAATGCTCTTTAACATCCACTCTGCCCCAACCTCAGTGGCCACGTAAGGTGGAGGACTGTGCATAATGAGGGCCCATATGTCTACTTAGATCTTGCCACAGTTGGAGGAGGAAAAAGAAGGAGGAAAAAAAAAAAAACAAATCACCAACCATGACTGGGAAGGTGACTGTAGGGCTGCAAACAGTGATCTGCTTCAAGCCAGGAGCTCTATAATAACAAACTTTAGTTAGCCCGGAAATGGCCCAAGGTCTCCACACATCAGTCCATGGAACAGGAAGCAACTTGCAAGGGAAGAAACATTTGATTAAAGTACATTGTCCAGGTGACAGATTGGTCCCTGCTGTCCACACTGGGGGCTCCTGTCTATTGCTGCTTAAACTGCCCTACTTAAAAGAGAATTATGACATCTCTGCTGGGTGGAAAAAGGATGGTCTGACACTAAAGGATGATGAAGGAGTATCTCAGCCATCTGCTGTTTTTCCTGGGTTAGCTTTCTATGGCTCAGTACATTGAATTGACTCAGTATGGAGCTTCAGGTATGTCAGAACCTGCACAAGACCGGTGTCACACAGCTAGGGACACACACCCACTCTTTCACACAGTGGTAAGACCTTAAATCAGCTCAAACCACAGTTATACCTTCACCTGTATGCATTTGCTTACAAAGCAGACCAGTAACTTCCACAAAAACAATCAATAACGCTTCAATTTTCAATGAATTTTTCAACCATTCAAAATCCATAGTTGAATGGGCATAGAAATTGATTTACCCACTCAGATTAGGGATCAGACTGAAGAAAGTGTGACCTGGAGACCCCATTCCTGTTTGTCTTCCCTCACCTGCACCTGTCCAGCCACAAGACAGAGACATCACAGTCCAACGGTGATCTACAACTTACATTAGGCATGAATTACATCCCCCAGCTCACCTGACCTTAACGTTTTCAGTGTAATGAGTGGTGTGCTGTCATAAAAGAAAAGGTATAATAATTACCTATCTTTAAATCAGTCAAAGGTTGTTATCTCCCCAAAGATGGTCACATTTACAAACACACTGGAAAGATGCTCCTCTGGTCAAGACATCTTAAGGAAGTGTTCTTCAGGCAATTAATTTCTCCAGCAGGATTATTTATCATAGTCTATACTCCCACAAATTGATTCTCAGGGTTTATCATGGTAATTTAATCCTTTCTGCTGACTGTTAGTGCTCTTCAGAGGCTGAGCTGTGAACTTTTTTTTTTTTTTTAAACCACTGTCTGCTGAGAAGACTAAACTAGAGCAGCAGACGAGGCACTCTCCTTTCACTTGGGTCGCTGAGCTCATTAATGTGGATAATTAATTGGAGCTTTGTAGCCCTCCCTTTCTACACTGACAACAAGCAAGTCACAGTAGCTGTGCTGCCCCCCCCTCACCTGAGTACTCTTGCACAGACACCTGCTGCTCATAATTAAGATCCATTGCCCAAATTTACATATCCTGATTTCTATCACTCAGCTCCTAGAGACAAAGGAAAGCATTTACTGCAGGGAAATGACAGCTCAAATTATGCTTCTCGTGTATGGCTTGCCTGGGCAGCTGCTCGTGCTGAAGGAGCCCGATACGAAACACCGGAGTGTTTCTATTTAAAAAGTATATGTTTGGATTCAATTTAAAGAAAAGCATATGGTGGATTTCCCCCTTAGGGGGATAATAGTCTTTTCACTCAATAACGAGTGTCAAAAGATGCCATAAACTTCAGGGCAGGCTTTGTTCAAGCACAAGCACTGCACAGAGCACAGTGGTGAACTTCAGGACTCGCTCCTTCCCTAAAGTGGTTGTTCAAGTGTAAGTGTCTGGCTAAGAAGAGCAGACGTCCCACAACCTACACTGTAAGGATCTTACCCTCAGTTGCCCTGCAAAGTAGAGGCTGACTCTTGCAGACACAATTCACCAAAGTTTGTACGGCACCGGAGAGAGGACTGCTGTGGAGTCAGTTGATGGCCTTTGAAAACACAGGCGAAAGTTCCAGGTATTCCCACGCAGAGCAAACAGAGCATGGAGCGCTCACTGATACTTCAGAGGGAGGCGACTTTCCATGCTCACACACCTTTACTGAACTGGCAACATCAGCTGTCATGTGTTCCTCGGCTTTTCAAGTGGTGCTAATAACCAGAATGAATGTCCTGGTAATGGCTCAAGTTGTTTCTCATTGTATTTGTTCCTCCAGGTTTATTAGCAATGCCCCAGGGCAAGATGCAGTTTTCACTGGAAGCTTTTTAGAGTCTTCACTGGGTTTAAATCAGTCACCCAGATGATTAAAATTATTCTAAATCTTATTTACTCACATGCCAAATGGGGCTAACCCAGAACAGCTAAGAGGGTAGAACTTCAATGTCACCAAGATTTGGATTTACAACTAGCTTCAGTTTATTTCCAAGCCTGAAATTCACATTCAAGCATGTTTTCAGCTCATATTCAAGAGAAGGAATTAAATTAAAGCTATGAATGGAAAACACAGGAGTGTGAATACAGACGGGCAAAGGGTGACCTCCGTACGAATATCAATGCTAATCCAGAGTTATCTGCAGGAAGTTCAAGGCATAGTGGTACAAAACCAGATGAGTAGTTCCCAAATCTGAATGAGTGTCATGATGCTCTGCCCCTGGTTTGCTTCCCAGCTGAGAATCAGGCAGGAAACTTAACTTTCATTCACACTTCATCATTTGTGCTGTGCTTTATTGACATTTTTATATGAGCTGATCTAAAGAGTGATGGCTATGCTTCTTTAAAGCACTGTTCCCAAACTCTCCTAGTTTTCCTCAGAAAAGAGATGGCATTTGAGACAGAGGACCCTTGAGAGTCTCATAGTATATCTCTGAGACTCTTGCCACGTGTCTCTTCTCAAAGTCATTTTTATTTCACTTTTTCCTTAATAAAAATATAAATTAGGTATACATAAAATGTAGTTTTCTGCTTCTTGAGCTTTGAAACAGAGAGCACTTGCTATTTTTGGAGCTATAAGCTAGATATACCTGATCTGGCTTGGCAGTTCCTCTTTCCAAGGCTAAAAGAAAACATCCCATTCAAGGCACATGAAAAACAAAGTTCCATAACAAGTCTCTCTTAAGGGAATGTAAAAAAATCTAACATTAAAGTTACCTAAATTCACGACTGTTTCCGAAAATAATAGAGCAATGGATATTTGATTGTTCACATTTAAGAGAAAAAACCCTAATTTCTAATGGAATTAACAGCTACCAAACTTCATTAAAAAACTGAGACACTTCAGAACTAGGCATGAAAATGGTACATTATTCCTTATCTGTGACATAACTTCATAACACATCCACAGGAATACCTGTTCAGCAGCCTGTGGCAAATGAAAAAGACAAAGAAAAACATTGCACTGGGAGTCATTAATTGAATTAATTAACCTAGTGACATTGTCATAAGAAGAATTTATCTGGCAACCAGCAGGAGCAGATCTCCAATCATTTCACCATGGCTTCTTCCACAGATTAACAGTCACACAAGTCCCTGGCAGCTGGCTGTTAACACTGCAAATTATCAGAAATTAATTAGCTGAATGCTGTGCACCCATGTGGATATTTTTGTTTTTAACTAAAGATTATGAAGCCAATAGATCATCTGATGTTTTACAGAGAGAAAACATCATTGTTTAAACAAACAGAGTGCAGCATGGCTTTCTAATGGGAGGAAGAAAAAAAAAAAAAGTGGGGGAAAAAAAAAAGAGGTGGAACTTAGAGCAAACCAAAGTAACAAAAGATAAACACTTGTAAACAGGAATTAAACAATGCACTCTGAAAACAGGGACATACACAAATTAATTCGGAAAGGTCTGTTACATTTTATGAGAACAAAAACAATTCCATTTGCATACTTTTCAGGACAATTAAGGTTGCTGCTTTAATTTATTAAGCTGGGATTCGACTATTCAGAAGTACTTCCGCAAGATAGCTTTGTTCATCCAGATAGGAATCGCTATATCACACATGAAAAACAGAGTTTTAAGGAAACTGAAAGGGCAACATGAAGCTTAGTCTTGTTATTTTCTGCAACCACTTTTCAGAGTAACAGGCAATGTAACCACAGCGCTTTGGAAAGACTCCTTTTGATACTACAGTGCTTCTTAGGAGTGATCAAGGACTTGTCTAAAATAAAGTCTTAATCTCCATGTGATTTAAACAAAAGGAAAGCAGATTCGTTCTCACTAATGGGTTTCAACCGTCCTCTTTAAAATCTTTTATTTCCACCTGACAGTGCTTTATTTGCACATTTTCTATTTAAGTGGATTTGGAAAATTCCAGGAAGGATTCTTTTAAACATACAAAACTAACACTTTACAATCAGTTGGGATGCTTAATGCATTTATATATGACAGTCTACAATAACCCATGGTTTTGGAGAAGTGGGGCTTATGGAATGCAAGCAATAAAATATTTAGCCCAAGAATGTACAGATTCTTTGGGATACAGAGCTGCAATGAGGGTAAAAGATAGGCAGGGGAAACAGAAAAATAAAAAAAAAAAAAAAGAAGATTGGAGCAGCAGCTAACTTCCTTTGAGGATGTACAGAAACAAGAGGGTCAGATGGGGTGTTGCTGACACTCAATACTGAGGCTCTGAGGTGATTGCAGGTTTGAAATAATACCTTCTTAAGACACCCTAAGGGAAACCTGACTGGCCAGGTTATCATTCCAGGCTAATGTGATATTCTTCCCATTGGGAGCTGCAGGCTCAGGTTTCCAGTCCCTGAGGGGAGACGAGGCTGTGGGGGTCTTTCTGAGGATAAGGCAACCCTGCAAGCTGGGAAGAAGCCTCCGGCAGCAGGTTTGGATGTGGAGATGTCCAAACATAGTGGGGCAGTGCAAGGAGAAATAGGCGATGCTCTCCTGTCTCTCAGTAGAATCAAAGACAGTCCAACACCAAAGAGCAGTGGCCCCTGCCTGGGCCAAACTCTTCCCTTCTCAAGCTTCCTAATCACAGGTAGAGTATGTCACAAACTCAAACACGTTCATTTATGCTTGGCTGAAAATAAAACCCTCTATTTATGGGGAATAGGAGGTTTCCAGTCTTGCATTCTATACAGGACCAAAGTTCATATCACAGAAACTCCTCTAATCCAAAATACTCTGTTCCAACACCTATCCAAAAGAATAGAAATTTTCAGCGGCAATCCATTGGCAAAGTAGTCAGCTGCCATCTTTGCTTATTCCCTATTTGCTCAGCTAGCTGACAGGTTACTTCCACAACAGGTACGGAGCTAGGAAATTTGCCTCTATGCAGGGAGCCAGAAAGTCTTACCTGGAAAACATGAAATGTCTAGAAACTTGCAGTCCTCAGTCATCAACAACTTCCAATGTTATTAAGCAGCCTTTAAAAACACAGCGAGTGAAAGCCCAGAATACCAATAACAGCAAAAAAAATACTCCTCAAAAAACCAAAACCAACTAACCAAATCAACCCACCCCTAAAAGAAACCCATCAGAAAAGGAGCTGTGCCACTCCCACCCACAGAGGCAGAGAAAGACAAGCCAAGGCCGTCTTGATAAACAATGCTCCTCCAGTGTGAAACCAAGAGGCAGGACCAGCAGCAGCACAGGGAGAGATGCCAGACAGGTAACAGCAATTCCTTCAGCTCATCAGGCACTGAAGCCCCAGGGCTCTTCTCAGGGGCCCTTTTATATTGAGCACCATGGGAAGGAACACTGTGATTGGTCCATTTGGGTCACCTGACCCATCCTCTTCTCCCCATAGGCACAGTTGCCCCCTCCCTCCTTGTGATATCTCCCTGTGCCAGGAGCCCTAGAGAACTTCCATCCTGGTGTTCTCAAACCAGGACACATGGCACAAACCACCAACTCAGAGACACTTACATTTAAGCTCCTAAATCTGTATTTATGCAAGAAAAAAAGCAAATAACTTGATTTTTTGAATGCTGATTTCTCATTGCCTGGCTGTAGAAACGTGAACATTACACCTTTACATATCTGTACATAGATAGATAGATAACTCCACTGAGAAAGAATGAGGTGCTGGGAAAAGGCTGCAGGGAATAAGGTAGGTAAATAGAAAAACAGACATTAGAACATGAGCATTTAATTATGGCATAATTTTCTTAGGACCTGAAAATTTCTACTGTAAGATCCATCAGTTTTTTATACGGACTGCCATAAGCACTAAAATAATCAAAAGCCAACCTGCCTAAACTTTTCAGATAATTTTTACTATTATATCTCACGGTGTGTGAATTCTTACAGACCTCTTTCAAGTATTTATCTTAGAGGACGGTCATAATGTCAAAACTATGTAACTCTTACAAATTAGTTTTTAAACAAAGCCATCAAGTATCATTTAAAAAAGCGGATACCATTGCAAAAGCTGTAGAGGAACTCTTCTCAGCCTAACCTTGTTGGACATTTCCAATTATGCAGCACTTCAGCAGAACAGAAAAGTGCACTTAGTATAAGCATGTGTACAAGGATTTAGAATATTTTTTTTGTGCAAGTCTGTGAGCATAGATGCTCAGGCAAAGAAGCAGTGGAACAAGGTTGCGTTTCATTCTGAGAATAACTTAAGAAGCCCTGTGAAAATTTTGTGTATCATACCCTGAGCATGTTATTGAGCCAGAAGATGAAGAGAACAACTCTACCGTAAGAGGAGATTTTTTTTCTTAGGTCTGTGAAACTCCTATTTTTATATTTTTCATTATGTGCCATAATGGTCTTGTGTGAGTACTTTCGACTAGAAGAAATCTTCAGAACATACGATGTACTGCCTAATTTCTTTTGTGGATCTTGTGAAAAGCCCTCGTGCATACACGTGCGTGTGTATTTGTCCTTACGTTACAAAACCACTTGTGCTTTGTGTGAAGAGTCTTGTGCCTCCTCAGCTTCTCATATCCAAAGAGAAATAATGTTCCCAAAGGCTTCCACTGTGAAAAGATTGCAGGAACACCTTTTGTATAAGTTTGATTGTGCTCAGATGACAATAGCTTGTATTTTTTCTACATCAGAAGATCTTTTCACGTATTTTCCCTCCCCCTGCCCATTAGAAAACATATGTTCCCCAGTGCAATGTAAAACAAAACATGGGAAGAGACAGCAGCTTTAACCAGAATTTTCAGAAAAACATGGTTTTTGTTTTCTTGCATTTTCCTGGGTGACTTGTCATGTCCAATAGTGTCATTCACATCTGATTAGGTGACTTTATGACTCCAAGACATAAAGCTACATGACTGATGCACCTCGATGCAATGCACAGCAAGATGACTCACTGTGAAACTTAAAACAATGTGCTTTTCAAAAAAGCTTAACTCTTACTGCTCAGAGTCAAATTCCACTAAGATACATCCATTACAGTGAATAGGGTATGGTAGAGGGTGATCAATGAGTTAAAGGTGTAAAGAAGGAAAGTGGCTTTTCAGAAAGTGATTTAGTAAAGGATCTAAAGAATATGTTGGTGAGTTTTTGACTTGGTATTAGTATATCAGACAGTGGCTCAACAAGCCTTATAAAAATAATTTCTGGTAAAAAAATTTTTTTGATACATCTAGAATATTTTGCACAAGATTCCTATGGAATCAATAAGATAATTTGTTTGCATCATTTATCCAGCCTTCCATTATGAAAAATCATGTATACCGGTCACACATCCCACCTGCATGTTGAAGAATTATCAGTAATGGTCTTATGCATCTGCAGATATTGAGGCACTGTAACTGAAACAACAGCAGACAGTTCACAGAGTAACAATTTACAAGTCATCATGGTTTTAACAAAACATATTTCTGCCTAAATTAGATGTTTTAGTAAAATATTAATTAGATGATGAAAAATGTGGGAGGAAGTCACATTAATTGCCACCTATGGTTATTTCCCCTGTGACAATACAGAGATGCTTTGACGTATGTTTCTGAGGAGAAACATTTTTCATGAGAAAAAATTTTGAAACCAATTTATTTATTTTATACAGGAAAAGATGCACACAAAGAAATATATACATGGTATTATTCATCACAGATTTCTGCTTTTTTAACAAAACCTAGCCTAGTTATCTCCTTAGACATAATCTAATAGCACAGAAGTAATTGTGCTGCATTAAAGTAATACAGGTGTTTTACCTGTAGACAGTAACACATTTCAACATTAGCTATTACGATATCACAAAGTAATACTATTTTCTTGCATTACATGATGATTAAGTCTCAAAAAAAATCCCACTGCTCATCTGCACAATCTTCTTTTTAGCTATTTTAGCTGTTTCAAAATAATCCACCAGTAAAGAAAATGGAACAGGTTGTAATGATGTGATTTTGAGAATTTCATTAGCCATGCACGGAAATATTAAACCATCTGGTGTCCAAACAAACAAGAAATACTGCATCAGCAATGGAAGAGCTGCATTTTGCCTTAGAGCTCGTGGTGAACCATGAACACCATTTATCTCCCACTTTGGAGCTTTCTGTGAAGAGTGGGAGGTTGGATCTCTCACTTGCTAAGATCCATTTCCATAGGAGAGCCAAACCACACAACACCAACACAAGACAGCCAGCAGTAACAACGAAGACACCAGCCCAAAGCTAATCAGCATCAGTTTATCCACAACCCATGCTGTCGGAATAACTCAAAAATAAAGTTTGTGTGCCAGCAGTTGATGCAAAGTATTCATATTTCTGTGGTGTTTCATGGGCAACACATTGATTAATAAACCAGACTAATAAAACCTTAAAACTATGCACATTAAATGGATTAAAAGCTGGTTAAATAAAAGGTTTTCACACATAATTACAAATAAGAATCATGTTTAACAGCTGTTTCAGGTGCAGTCCCTAAGGATTTTTTCTTTGGTACTTAATAATTCTATCAATGACTCGGGGAAAGAAATAAATATAAAAGCATTACTGATAAAGAACACAGATCAGGGAGTGCTAACTAAAGAAGACAAGATCAATAATACAAAGTAATTTGAGTGGCTTCATAAATTATGCACAGTGAGCAAATACACATTTCAGTAGAGACAAATATAAAATCACAAACCTGGAAGTGAAGAATGCAGGCCACGATGACAGGCTGAGGAATCTATCCGTGAGACTGCTGACTTTGAGAAAAATCTGTGAGGTTGTGGATGAAAATCGGTCTCCTGAACAAAAAAAGTAACCAAGAGGGCCGATGTAATCTTAGGGTACATAAGCAGCAGAACTTTAAGGAGCACCAGGCTACACTGCCTTTTTACCTGGTATTGGTACTACTGTTCCTGAAATCCGTGCACAGTTCTGGCATTTACAATTTAAAAATGGTACCAGAGAATCCAAGATTGCAGAGAAAAGACACACGAATGAGTAGAAGGTGAAAATGTGCTTTGTGGTAAAAGACTCCAGGAGCACGATCTATTTCGTTCCTTTCAAAGAAGACCATCTGATTCAATCACAGCCCCTACACAGTACAAAAGGAAAAGTGACAGCTGATGCTGCTGCATTTTAGACAGAAGACATAGCGGCTGAATTCTGAAACTTGATAAAAATCCACATGAACTGTAAAGTTCAGATTTCACTCCAAAGGTAGAATAACTGGTAGAATAACTGCAGAGAATCTATAATTTTTTTCTTTATTGTGCATGAATAGTTCTGTAAAGTCATATGTACTGACCTTGCAGCAACAACTCGCAGACGACTCCCACTGCTTAGGTTAAGTTAGATGACCACAGTCATCCCTGTTGACCTCCAAATCCATGACACTAACTGAAGATTAGACCCTAAGCCTGGAACTAAAAAATATTGGCCTTCTTGGCCACTTGGGCACACTGCTGGCTCTTCTTTAGCCAGCTGTGAACCATCATCCCCAGATCCTTTTCCACCAGGCAGCTCTCCAGCCTGTAGCACTGCCAACGAGTGTTGTGACCCAAGTGCAAGACCTGGCACTTGGTCTTACTGGACCTCGTACAATTGGGCTGGGCCCATTGATCCAGCCTCTCCAGATCCCTCTGTAGGATCTTCCTACTCTCAAGCAAATCAACTCTCCCACTCAAGTCGGTGTCATCTGCAAACTTACTGAAGGTGCACTCAACCCCCTCATCCACATCATTGATTGATTCAAGATAGATTTCCACTAGAAATCAGTCTAAGAGCCATCTTAGTGTGCAAGGTATTGGCCACAAACTCCAGTTCGTCCCTTACAGTTGTGAGTTGGCTAAAAAACCCCTAAGACTTACTGAACACATTCACTTCTACATGAGCTGCATGAAAAGCTCAGGAACAATTGTTCCCAGAGGGAAGGGGGAAACTGGAATAAGGGAATCTTATGAACCTTGCACTATTGATTACCTACACTTAGCTAGGAGAGTAGATGGAGTATAGCCTATCACTGCTGCTCAAGGTTGTCTGTCATGTGCACTGGCGTCAAACAGACCAGAAGCATATGGCATTTCAATGAAGAAAATATTAGTACATCTATTTGCTTAAAAGAGGTTGCATCCAGTTATTAAAATTCAATCCATTTTTTTACAACTGCAGAATTTATTTGGCTCTGCTAGGAGGACAGGATTGAAAACCAGCCACCAGTAGCTTTTATTTGAGTTTATTCTGCTATTTTAATGTAGAAAGCGACTGGGAGTTACATCAGCATTGTGCCATCTATATCAGTAAAACCTGCTATGGCCTTATGATATTCAAGACATTGACTCTCCAACTGTTCATTGCTCCACTCTATCACTCTCTTATTTGCTTGTATTCTTAAATTAGGAATAGGAAGACTGAGATGCTCTAAGCAAGCAGACTCCTATGCGATTGCAGCCTGAGTGCAAAAAGACACTGCATGAAAAATTCCCACCTGCATCAAACACTCTTATCTTCTTCCCATTTCTTGTGCCCTCTCCCACTCACCTGGAACTGAACACTTCCCCTTTGTTTTATCTTATCTTGAAAACAAGGAAATACCACAAGTTACATGTCAATATGACCTCTGTGAACTAGGAAAAAGCTGTCTAATGTAATGCCTTGTGGCTCCATTAAACCAATTAAAGATGCCTCTTGAATTCTAGCAGAGTTGGGAAAAGAAAATATGCTTTAGGCTGTGCGCTTAAAAAATGTAAAGAGACTGGAGATAAAGACTTGTTCTTCTACCCAGAGATCCTTCGTAATTTGAGTTTACATAGGAGTTCCTTAAAATTAGCTTTAACCTCTGATTTTCCATTTACTACATATTTCCACTTTGTATGTGTTTCATGGATTAAAATGAAAATGTTAACATTTTAAGCAAGCTGAAGGCTAACTGGGGAAGTAAGAAGAAGCCTCTAACAGTTAGGAATTTTCTTTCCATAGTTTAGAAATCAGTGAAACAATGAGCAAGATGAAACATTCGTTTTTATTGGATTTCCTTTGCCTTCTCAACATACAAATTCCTTGCTCCATGGAAGACTGAGGGCTGAATTTTTCCTTTAGCTTTCCTCTTATACTCGTATATTAGGCCATACTTTTTGACCAGAAAAAGTTAAGATACATTGAATACTCTTCTAGGTCACTGCAGATCCCATATATTCATGACGGGGCTTCCCACATTGACCATACTGCAGTGTATAGTGGAGCAGGTTCAATACAGAGGAGCAAAGGCAGGATGCTGACTCTCTCCGAGGATGTCAGAAACGGTTGTGCAGTCTCTGGACAGTACAGAAAAAAAATTATCCTAAATGTCCTGCTCTTCTGCATTTGATTCTTACTTTTGGGTGGAATCAGCACGAGATTAATGCTGTCTGAAGGTAGGGATGGCCAAGTCTAAGAAGCACTAAAAATCTTTAATTTAGATCCATATTTGCAAGGAAGTGCTCAAGTTTCCTAATGTTGCAGGTAAAAATGTCACTTTACATTATGACATTAAACCAAGCAAAGTCAAACAGAACTTTAAAAAATTCTCAGGGTCTTTGGAGACTGGGGAAGGACAATATTCCTGCATAACTCTTGCCATACTGATCTGAAGATCAAGTCCAGACTTGATCTGAAGACACGTGACATTAGATATATGCCACCCACATTAGTACCTTTTCAGTGGACAAATTAGTACAGAGAGCTTTTCCACGCATAACTGTTGCAGCAGTACATACTCTTTTGGTTGGGGACGTCATCTGATTAAATAGATAAGCTGGTTTGATCTTTAATATGGGCACCTATGTATAGATCTCTTACGTATCAGACCAGGTTTTTTCCCTTCCTAGAGGGGAAAGGCTGTCGTGAAAGCTTAGTGATGTTTGCTCCCTGACCATACTAATGTAATAATACTGGATTTTAGGAAAGCAGTGCAGTTTCTGGGTACATGTAGTGCATCAGCGTCAGAGCAAGATTTGGCAGAAAGTTGTCTTTGACTACCTTCAACTTTATCTGCCTTTGGTTTCTGCATGACTCATATAGAAAAATCATTAGAAAAAAAAGTATGATTTAACAAAGGTATTTATGATTTACCTGAGAATGTTTCATATTTTTTTAATTTCCACACCACTGATGAGGTCAAGAAGCCACTTCCCCGTGTGTCTTCTGACTGCAGAGAGGATCTGTAGTCACTTCTTGGCTTCATCTGGGGATACCTGATCTTGAATGAAACAAGCTGGTGAACTTCTGATAAATGCTTTGCTGAGATGAAGTCCAAAGACCTGCCCTCAGGTGTGACAACAAGATGCTTCTGCAGATATCCCACAGGAGCACAGATCCTGCTCCATTAGACGACGATAAACCAGAATTACATTTCAGCAGCTTCATCTGGCAACAGGGAAAATAAAAGCTTTACCACACTGTATCCAGAGGGACAGCATCAGTAAATTCCCAACCTCATCCTGCGTGACAGAAATTTGTTCCACAAGTAGAAGACATTTCTGTTTCTACAGCCAGTGTGCTGCAACTGCTAGTAAAGGAAAGATTTCTACATGAAAAACAGCTGTGGTTGAGCTCATCTGGCTGTAAATGAACTCAACCTTTTGCAAGCTACAGTCACTGCTTCTCATCCTGGACATCATTCCAAAATGTTGCAATATTAAAATGAAAGGAGGGTCAGAGTCTTACATGAAAACAGCTATAAACCACCTACCATCATAGCTTAGGTACTTTCTGAGTGTTAGCAGGAGCCATCACTGAGCACTTCTGGCCTGGCTGGTTTGCATCCCATCCTAATGCTGCTCACTCACGGTCCTACTGCGAGTGTTATGGGAATTGCATGGCCTGGTGGGCAACTTGAAGAGCTGAGCAGAGCAATACGCAGTTCGACAAGGATGGATGTGAATAGAAATGGAAAAGTAAGAAAATGCAGCATACTACCAACCACAAAAGCATCAGAAATGCCGGTAGCAAATTATTGGGTTTTGGCATTACACCCAGCTTGGACATCTTCTCTGAACAATAACAAGTCAATAAATCACAGTAAGCCAGTTGGAAGAGAAGTGTTTGACTAATGAAACCGCTAGGTCTTATCCGTTAGCAGATAAGTGGGAACCAGAGTAAGGAGATCACTAACTTTAAAGACAGGGAACATGGGTAGGAGGAGCAAAAATAGATATGTTTTCTCTTTCTCTGGATTACCAGAGCAACGAGGACATAGAAGCAACAAATCTGAGACAAACTTGTTGCTAAAAGGAAAGGATGCTCAACTCAGAGTCTCAATCAAATGCTCCATTCCTTACACTTTCACCAACATTTTCAAAAACTACCTAGCTTGTGCCAGATATGTACGGAACATCTACATGAAAGGGTATAACCAGTGCAAAACACTGTGGGCAAGAAAGAATTGGTACATTACAGGCCTTTCTGTATTCCCTCACTGTGTGAAGTTCAAATTTAACTATTTTCCATGCTACAGAGATAGCTCTGAGTAATCACTATTTCTGTTCTCTGAAACAAAACACATAGATTACCTTTCATAAAGCTGTATACAATGAAGGATCATTGGTCTGGGAGATATCTAAATGTTTTTATAACACTAGTGGAAACAAAGCAAGACTGTAACTATTCTGTATTACAACTTTTTGTGTATTCCAAAAATCTTCTGAAATGTGAGAAAACCCATCAGCGTATATTTTCATAGCAAAATTTAGGGGAACATGAAATGCCTTTAGCTGCTCTGCAGTATGACTAATTTGAACAACATTTATTCTGAAAGCAAATGCAGGTATTACTTCCTGCTTCTCCCCTATATCACACATGCACAAAAGGAAATGTTTTGAGAAAATTACCTTAATATTGGTATTCTTGTAATTGAGTCGTTGTTACTGAGACAGGACTCAGAGCACAGCAGCACATTACTGGGAATGGAAGATGAAGGCAGACAGAATCACAGAATCACAGAATGTCAGGACTTGGAAGGGACCTCGAAAGATCATCTAGTCCAGCCTCCCTGTCAGAGCAGGATCACCTACAGCAGGTCACACAGGAACGCGTCCAGGTGGGTTTTGAAAGCCTCCAGAGGAGACTCCACAACCTCCCTGGGCAGCCTGTGCCAGGGCTCTGACACCCTCACAGGGGAAAAATTTTTCCTAATATTTTTGTGGAACTTCCTGTGCTCCAGCTTGCATCCATTGCCCCTTGTCCTGTCATTGGGCATCACTGAGAAGAGCCTGACTCCATCTTCCTGACACTCCTCCTTGACGTATTTATAAACATTTATGAGGTCACCCCTCAGCCTCCTCCAAGCTAAAGAGATCCAGCTCCTTCAGCCTTTCCTCACCAGGGAGATGTTCCACTCCCTGCATCATCTTTGTGGCTGGGGGGGGCTCTCTCCCGCACATCCCTGTCTCTCTTGAGCTGAGGGGCCCAGAACTGGACACAATATTCCAGATGGGGCCTCACCAGGGCAGAGTAGAGGGGCAGGAGGACCTCTCTCGACCTACTAGCTACTCCCCTTAAATAGATGTTTAGACAGATGTTGGGCGAACTTGATGATCTCATAGGTCTTTTCTAGCCTCAACAACTCTGTGATTCTGTGATTCCATATGCTTTGTGAATGGAGAGAATGGAAATGTGAACCAAAATCAGGAAATGCTGTTACTGGTCATAGGGAAAGGTGCTGTCGGGACGAGATTCTTGAGTGGGAAGAGTCGTGAGCAAGCAATGCTGCAGGAGGCTCAGCCAGCCAGGGCCAGCCCAACGGGGACCGTGAGGCGTGCAGCTCTCTGACCTGTTTCTCACTTATGATGGGCACAGGAGATGTCAGACGTTCCTCTGTGGCAGCAGGGAAGCAGGACACCCCAAACAGCAGGACGTTTGCACTGGTTGGTGAGGATAGGCAGAGGGAGGAGCAAAGCGTTTGTCCAGCTAGGAGAAAAGTGGCAGCTATGAGTCGTTCTGCAATTATTATCTGAGAGTGTTGTAATTCGTCTCTACTGTTTTTCCCAGGTATGTCTGGGATTGTGTTAAGTCAAAGCACTTTTCATTTGCTGGACAGAGAAATGGGTGGCAAAAAGCTGGTATTGCCTTGACCAACCCAGGTGTGCCTGCAGAGCATTCACAGTGCCTCTAAAAATGCTGAGTAATGGTTTCAGGCTCCTGGGAAAACAGCCGTCTTTACAAACCCATCACTCATTGCACACTGTCTGTAATCGGGCCCCAGTTCTGACTTTTGGCTCCTGCATACTCTGGTTTCAGTGGACATTTGCAGAGGTGAAGAGAAGCAGGAGTTTAAGGATCAGAGCTCTCTCTTACTGCAAAAACTGTGTTTACCCTCAGGAAACAAGCAACACATTCCTGAGTTTCTCAGATTTCATCAGATACAGAACCCAACCACTGTTGGATGAGGTACTCCCATAGGATTATATAAAACAAGTATTGTATTCAAAAGATTGCTTCAAATTACAGCCTCTAGTGGTCTCTGCTCCTCTCTTTATCCTCTTCTCTTTCTGAACCATGGTAGTTATCATGTGCTCTGTGTGATCTTCATTATTACATATACTGAAGTCTTTATTTCTGGCAACAATTAACACTTGCTTCTAGCTCTTACTTCTTTGTGATAGGTCATGGAAGAGAGGTAGAAGCCAAAATGACAAGAATGAAGTTATTTAAAAGATGTTATTTGTAATGATGAAAGAGAGATAGAAAAATAGTTTATATCAAACTCAATTAATACTGGATTTTCATAAACCTGTATTCATAAAATTAAGCTTACAACAGTCTACTGTTGATTTTGTATCAGGAAAGGTTTGAGGATGACTACTTGATGATCTTTGTCTTCTAAACCACTGTCTTGATGTCTGCTGAAGGCTAGTTTTATCCTCATGGCCCTGTACATACATGTAAAACAACTAAACCATCAGAAATATTTTGTTTAGAAATACTGTGTTTATGAGATCCAGCACTTCATCCAGAATTCACTTCCTAGTAATCAGTATGTTTTTTGCAATGTGATTATTTATTTCACTATTTCCTACATGTAGGAACAATCTTGCCTGTATTGCAAGCCACAAACATGCTCTGATTAAAGGTACCAGGCTCCCTAGATATTCCTGTTCCTCAGGACTCTTAACGAGTTGTCTGTTCAAAGACATCCAAATAGTTTATGCATATTGTTCAGTTGCAAGTGATCTACAACTCTTGTTGTATCTGTAGACAGAGCATCCTTACCTGTATTTGGAAGTATTCCCTCATCATCACAGAAATTCAGAATCACAGAATGTTTGGAGTTGGAAGGGACCTCGAAAGATCATCCAGTCCAACCCCTCTGCCAGAGCAGGGTCACCTACAGTAGGTCACACAGGAACACGTCCAGATGGGTTTTGAAAGTCTCCAGAGAAGAAGACTCCACAACCTCTCTGGGCAGCCTGTGCCAGGGCTCTGTCACCCTCACAGTGAAAAAGTTTTTCTTAATGTTTTTGTGGAACATCCTGTGCTTCAGCCTGCATCCCTTGCTACTTCTCCTATCATTGGACGTCACTGAGAAGAGCCTGGCTCCCTCCTCCCAGCACTCATCCTTTACATATTTATTAACATTTATGAGGTCACCCTCCAGCCTCCTCTTCAAGCTAAAGAGACCCAGCTCCTTCAGCCTCTCCTCCATAAGGGGGATGTTCCACTCCCTGCATTGCCTTGTTCTCTTCTGAGATAGTTGTTGCTTTGCATTTAAGGAAAGGGGAGAAACATATAACTTGGGACACGGTGCCTAGAAGACTGTCCCATTGACGTGTTCGTGACAGCATGTGCCTCCAGAACAAAAACTGAGTAGAGCTGACAGCCATATCACTCCACAGTCACGAATTTTAATGAGTCTAAAGTTTGTGGCTAGTCTTAAAAGAGTTGGGCACAACTGCACCAGTGTTTCCTTTGCTTATTAATTCCTGCCATTTATTCCACCAGGGAAAGAAGATGCTTAAATAGCATCTTTTGGCCAAGACTTCGTCTTATCCCATTACTAGTTGCTGCCTGTGCAATTAATTCCATTAAATCTTTAGGAATATTTTAATGTATAGCTCTGAGGAGAAACAAATTCCCTTCCTGTACTTCATGACATAGTTTAAGAGGATCCTTTCTGGCTCTTCCCATGCAAAACTCCTACTGAAATCACAGTGAAAGGAATGCAAGGTAGGGCATTTTGAGCTTTTTATTGTTCAAAAAATATGTCTGTAGCGAATAGGATGCGAAGTTCCAGTAAATTATACAATTTCCTCTTTGGCTGATGTCATTCAGCCTTTTTCTTCTCATTGCTTAGTCAGGACTCTTTAACCACACATTTTAAGTGTCTCACCCAACTTTTTCACAGATGTGGTTATTCATGAGGACACTATTCATAACGACCAGTTTAAACTAGAGTACAGACATGTCAGGAAACCACAAAACACAATTTCTGTGTTTTGAGAAGCCTGTGATTTTCTGTGGGAAGCCTGCAAATTCCTAAGAGGGCACTTCGGTGGTGAGGTTAACTCTTACCACATTTTGAGAGGAAAATCTGCCTTGATCCGCTCTTCTGAAATGATAAAGCAAACAGTCGCCTCTATTTAAAGTCCAAATATAAATGAATGAAAGAACTTTCAAAAATCACTGAATTCTCATTAAAATCAACAGAAGGATGCTGGCTTCTCTGAACATTAGAAAACGTAAGCTTTTTTTTCATTTTCTCAGATCCTGACTTAGAAACCTGATTTTAACCGATTGTATTTTGTAATGCTTCACGATACACATTTAGGAATCAAGCCACACTTAGGCTGTTATGTTTCCTCTGACTTTAAAAAGATACAGCAGAATGTTTTTATCTTTTTGCAATGCTTCTATTGCTCTCCCCACAATATCAGACTAAAAAGCAACGGGGAACCTAATTTCCTACATCTATCCAGATGGAAAACACTGTTGTAATCTGAAAAAATCCTGGGCAAATTAATTCCTTTATTTTGTTCTGGTTTTGGAATGTTTTTTAACTACTGTTGATTACTTTCAGTTTCAATACATAAAGTTGCTGTTTTTACAAAGTGTAGCCCCTGTGAGATCTCCTGTGTGCCAAGGTGCAATGATTGCACCTGCTGGTAAGTGCTGAGGCACACGGGTTTTGACAGGTAAAACCAAGAAAGTAGCTCATGAAGCCAAATGTCTTCAAGGGTCTTCAGAGATAAGTACAATATATCAAACCGTTACACCTACAAGGATCTGGATCTGCAATTAGACCTACAAAAATAAAAAAAATATTTCCTTTCTGGCAAGGCACATTATTCCAATAACGCAGTTATTGGAAGTTCTTAACATGTTGTGATTCACATTCTGATAATGGTCTTGTACGGATCCAGCAGAGAAGATTTTGAGTCATAAAAAGGATTTCTGAGTGCTAAAATAATAGTCATAAATTCTGATCACAGCCCCGTAACAGCATCCTAATAACCTGGCCTAAAACAAGACATCAGCATCTCACTGCAACAGTGTCCTCTATGCCTGGAAATGTATGCTCAGCTCTGCTTTAAATTTTTCATCATCTAAAACAATTAATCACTTCTGAAAGTTATCACTTCCTAAAGTTATGAAGAAAATCTCGTGCCTGAGGAGGTAAAATAAAACAAAAACTGCCAGTCAGAGGTTAATTATACTTCTGTTAGAAAGGGCAGAGCCTATGATACCAGGGATACCACACAAGTGTATCTTCAAGAGCAGTTTGGCCCACAGGAAGGGAATATGTAACTTTAAAAAATATTTTTAGCCTTTAAGAAAATCCACTGATCTCGGGAAGATATTTTTGTTAATGTTTACAAATCCAGCTTGCTTGCATTTACATTTTACTCCCAATGAATCACTAAAAGGATTAGGAAGGCAGTCAATCAACTAAGAGGAAAAGCAAAGTTTAAGCAGACTATTTTTAGATTTGCAAGCCTCATCACGGGGAGGCTCCTGGCTCTGGCAACAGCCCGAAAGCGCCGCGCTTTTTTTGCAAATCAGCCATGATCCAGCTATATTTTTGGAATGGCTATTTCTCTCTCCAGCTTTGTAGAGAAAATCAATATCGTGTTTTCAGATGTGTAAATGTAGTCGTCTCTCTAAAGTGCCCCGGTCAGTTTACCACACGTTCAGCAGCTGCTTCTTTCCAGGCTATCCCACGATTCCCAGCCTATGAGGATTGACAAGGCAATGATAAACTAATGTGCCCCCTCAGCTCTGTGCGCAGCCCATTGTTCCGGCAGCTGAGACCCTCTGCTTCTATTTGCTTTCTCCCACATACATTATTCAACAGCCCAGGAAAAGGCCAAGAACCTCTTTCATTCAGGAATTCTGTATTAAAATAATCAATTTCAAACTGAAGCGGGGAAAGGAGGCTTGCTACAGGCAAGGCCTATTAATAAGCCACCAGTCTCTGCCATTTGCATTGGAATCATGCTATCAGGAGGTAAGAGATTATTATATTTCTTATCCATAAAAGGAAGAAGCAACCCAAGAATACTTTCCCCTCTTTCTCAGCAAAAACATTAATTATAGCAACACCTTCCTGATGACATATTTTGGCACTATTTCCAAAGTCTATTGCATTTATGAGGGTCTATTATAATTGACTGCATAGGCTAAAACTCGATTTAGAAAGTCTTAGCAAGGGAAGGAGATTTATGGTTCCGCACCAGACTGGGTGTTAAAAATAACTCAGAATAGTTTTTCTGACTGTTTCCATACAGGATTCAAAATCCATTATTCCATGCAAATATTTTCTTGGCATTAGAACATATTTGGTCACATCACAAAGATGCCCAACACTGCAAAGTCATACACCACATGACATTCAAGTGCAGTATTTCTCCTTACAGCGCTACCAGAAAGGGAACACAGGAATTAAGGCAGGACAAGTCGTGACAGTGGCACATCGCAATTTTTTCTGTGGTACATTTAGGGAAAGTAAAAACACCACCTTCAGAAAAAACAGTGTCATTTGCACAGGCAAAGAGCAGCATTCTCTTGTAAAAAATCCTGCTCGGAGGCATTGCTTTTTATGGTAATTATTGGTATATTTATCGAGGCCAGTTGTGCTCACTTACCAGTTAAACTATCCTACTGCGCTGTTGAATTTCCAGCCACTCAGTTTTCTGGAGTCATACACATTTACAACTGCGGCATTTTTAATTTATCCATTCTTGACATCTTGCAGATTAATAATATAAAATAAACACTCCTGACAACAGCAAGAAAGGGCAGAAAATCTTAGGCCCATGGCCATGGTAGTTGATGGGAGGCATCTTACACCCTTCAAATGGTGTTGACCGTTGTCCCATTCTATATTCATGTTTTCCCTTCTTTCCTACTTGAGA
Source organism: Apaloderma vittatum (assembly GCF_000703405.1). Lineage (NCBI taxonomy): Eukaryota > Metazoa > Chordata > Aves > Trogoniformes > Trogonidae > Apaloderma > Apaloderma vittatum. The sequence goes on from NW_009693814.1 coordinate 55,018, forward strand.
TACCATGATATCTCCTTATTACAAATGTCCTACTCACTACTTCACATTTCTGCTAATTTAATATTGTCAGTATTGTTTTGAAAAATGATTGGAACCTGGTAAGACTTTGGTAAAGAAAACATTATAACTACTTTACCAGCAGCAGCAGCCTGGTAAGCACAGTGGTGGTGAGGGACTAACTAAAGGTGGTTGTGGACAAGCTCTGCTCAGCTTCATTAAAGGGCAAAAGCTGCGCTAACACCCCCATAATTTCTGCCCAGTATATTGGCTATGGGGCCAAACAAAGTATAAAACTTCAGATGTTGCTTTTAAAAGTCTGAACTTATATCTCCACAGGGAAAGGCAAAATGAAGGAATTTGCCCTGTTCGAATAGCAGACAGAGGATTTTTTACTAGTCTGTTCTGTGCTGGCACTGAATCTACACATTTAGAGTTTGCTATTCTGACAGGAAAATCCAATAAATGTTTGATGTTGGAAACACACAATCTAAAGTGAAAAAGGCTAAATGTACTGGGATTTGTGCTCATGAGTCACTTCCAAAGCTCAGTGAGTGAATAAAACATTCCAGAAAGTGCCGTGTACAGCATGAAGCATCCGGCTTCAATAAGCAGATGATTTTTTTGCCAGCCGATGAGCAGTGCCACAAAACTATTCGAACTTTTGTTTTGCACTCTGGAGATTTTCATTTCGTAACTCTGCAAGAAATGTGCATGAGACTCACCTAGAGATGAGCCAGTAAAACACTTCATTGTGTCCAGGTTTTCCACGGCCTGAACATACCAAACCCTCGTATTTTCACTGTGCAAAACAAATCAATGCCTCCTGCTCAGCATTCATAGTTTTGAGGATAGAAAATCGTTAATATGTCAGTGGTCAGCTCCTACCTGCTTGGTGGGGAGTAAGAGAGCGGAACTTTGGTTCGTACACCTCTGCACAAACTATTTGCTCGGCAGACCTGAGAGCAATTCATAAGGAGGGAGAAGAACCAAGTCAGAGCAAGATAAAGGATACTCCAATCCCCTTGTGAGTCATCGTTTCAAGGGGAAGGAGACTTGGGAGCACAAGCAGAAGACCTGTGACTGACTGACCAAGCTCGTGCAGCTGAAGCCTCTGGGGAGGCTCCTGTGCTGCCAGGTCTAGCAATGCAGACATAGTCTACAACACTCGTACACTGTGTGTTTACCCAAATTAAAAAACTAAAAACTGGCTGGATGACCGAGCCCAGAGAGTTGTGGTGAACAAAGTTATATCCAGTCAACAGCCGGTCACAAGCGGTGTCCTCCAGGACTCAGTTTTGGGGCCAGTCTTGTTTAACATCTTTATCCGTGATCTGGATGAGGAGATCGAGGGCAGCCTCAGTTTGCAGATGATTCTAAGCTGGGTGGGGATGGTGATCTGCTCAAGGGTAGGAAAGGTTTGCAGAGGGACCTGGACAGGCTGGATTGATGCATCAAAGTCAACTGTAGAAGGTTTAACAAGGCCAAGTGTTGGGTCCTGGCTTTGGGTCACAACAAACTAAGGCGATGCTGTAGGTTTGGGGAAGAGTGGCTGGAAAGCTGCTCAGCAGAAAAGGGTCCGGGAGTGCTGCTGGACAGCTGGCTGAACACAAGACAGCAGTGTGCCCAGGCAGCTAAGAAGGCCAAGGGCATCCTGGCCATCCATCAGGATAGAGAAGTGATTGTGCCCCGGTACGCGGCACTGGTGAGGACACAGCTTGAGCATTCGTTTGATTTTGGGCGCTGCAGTAAAACAAAGACATCGAGGTGCTGGAGCGGGTCCTGGGAAGGGTAATAAACCTGGTGAAGGGTCTGGAGAACAAGTCTTATAAGGAGCGGCTGAGGGAACTGGGGTTGCTTAGTCTTGAGAAGAGGAGGCTGAGAGGAGACCTTATCATTCTCTACAATTATCTGAAGGGAGGTTGTAGTAAGGTGGAGGTCAGTCTCTTTTGCCAAGTGACAAGTGATAGGATGAGAGGAAAGGAGCTCATGTTGCACCAGGGGAGGTTTGGATTGGATATTAGGGAAAGTTTCTTTACTGAAAGCGTGGCGAACCACTAGAACAGGCTGCCCAGGGAAGTGGTGAAGCCACCATCCCCAGAGGTATTTAAAGGATGTGTAGATGAGGTGCTTAGGGATATGATTTAGTGGTCATGGTAGTGTTGAGTTGACGGTTGGACTTGATGATTTTAGAATTCTTTTCCAACCTTAATGATTCTGTGATTATATTCTAAGACATTCTCATTTTCTCAAAGTCTGCCTTCAAAAGAAGTGTAATATTCAGTTTTACCATGGTTTTCCCTGTCAATACACCTTTAAGATTTACAAATATTTTTACTTTAAAAAAGCCTCAAATCCTGGAAATGTCATACTTCTTTACAAAGTTCTACCCACCATCATTAAATCTCTAGAATTAATACAGGTTATTTGAAATACAGAAGCAACCCCAAACTAATTACATTTCCACAGTAAAGCTGGTTCACAGGCCTGTATGTAGTTTCTAATAATAGCTGGTATGCAACTCTTCAGTACAAGAATCTGCACTGTAGAAAGCTTCCAAATTAAACCAACAAGGATAATAATATAAGTGGGGGTAGGAAAAACGTTAGGAACTGAGACCCTCTTCCTTGCACAGCTAACTCTGAGATATCTTGTAATAAAATCTTGTGTCCACTGTAAAACAAACCCCACCTTTCATTCACTTCTAATGGAGTGATTCAAAATGCATATTGATAAAAAAGAAGAGAATTCAAGACTCCATGCATGGAAACTGCACAGTTGTTTTTCAGACATATATTTACCTTTTATAAGTGTCTCACTAAGATAAATGCTTTAGTAACTGTGGGCAGCTCTAGTTACTCATTATTAGATCTTTGATGTGATTCTTCTCCGGTATTTGGCCTGTGGATTTATTCTGCAATTTGCTCTCAATTCTTGCAGTAAGCCCAACAGGTACAAAAACAAAATGCTCTCAACACTTATCTGCTGCTTTACACGAGCCTTGAGCACAGCAAAGGGAAAGTGGCAAACATTTATATTCTTAAACTCAAAACAAGCCACGTTCACTCAACATAGTGCAGGATAAGGGAGAGAGCAGCAGAGATTTGAAAGTAAACAGGAAGTGAAAGAGTAAGAAATGTGTAAGAGATAAAAAAAGGAAAACAGAACAACATTCAAAAGTAGGAAGGATAAAACAGAATGCATGCTCAAATAAAGAAAGAAATCAAAATCTTAAAAATAAACTCAGACCTGCAACATACTGAGTTCTCCCAGGAACAAGCAGAGCTCCCCACCAGTCTGACCAGTGCCAGCCTGGGTGACCACAGCCAACACCAGTAACAGCTCGCAAAGTCATTCCCACCGAGGCCAGTGCGAGCCTCAGCTCCCTTCGGAACATATAAGCCGGGACTAAGAAAGGAACGATTGTCTGCCAAATGGGCATGTGCACAGTTACACAGAGAAAGAAATTTGATTCTCAAACCTCTGACAACTCACTAAATTGCACAGAAAATGCCCAGGGGTCTCTGTAGTGTAATGAAAAACATCCTGGTACAGTTAGGAGGGAGAACATCACAGAACAAGTAATTCTAAGGATAAGTCATGTGGGACCTGTGTAACTATGTTTACCCCAAAGCACACTTTTTCCTTAGAAATTGATACATCTATAGTAAAAATCCCGATGGGGAGCCACAGGCTCCTTTTGTCTTTCTGGTAATTTGTTGAAACTTCTTATTACTCTAAGGTGAAAACCAATACATATTTTTATAAAACCTCACCAATTCTAAATCTGAAGATTTTTACTTTTTGTTATATGTGGTGACAAAGGCTTTGGACTCCCTGAATTCTTCCATTAGAGAAAGTTCTCTTTCATTCCTATTCTATTTTCCCCTCCCTTCTTTAACAAGCAGATATCTTTAAGAAAGGAAGAAAGGAAGATATAAATCCTACGCACTGTACTTGCAGATGAGTTGAATCGCTGATTATATCTTACAGACCAAACCCCTAAGTTGCCAAACCCCTCTAAGGTCATCCAGCAGCGCTGGAACTGGACAGTGCCCAGCACTTTGCTGGGAAGATCCTTGCCAGTACAGAAACGAGCTGCGCTGTAATGTCACATACTTGCTACTAGAACCGTTTCAGAGAAGGGCTAAGTGTCCTCAGCTCTGATTACCTCTCATTGGGAATTGAGAGCACTTGGCAAGATCCAGCCTTAAAGCTGCCTGGCCCATTATTGTATTTCACAGAGTGATTTATTTTAAATGAAAGCATATGGGTAGCAAGAGTCAACGGTGCAGTAGCGCTCGTGTTAGGTGATGCACCCATCACACACGAGGAGAAACGCGGTCTCTCCAAGCGGAAGGTAGCGGTGCGGATGCTTCTGTCAGTAAGGTCTTGCCCACATTCCCGATGAGCACATTTTGAGCTCCTATTATCATTAGTGGGGAGGGGGATGGGGGACGTCCGTGTCTCTACGTGTTTTCTGTGCTAATCTGAGAGCTGGACCAAATCCCAGTACTTGGGTCACTTGTACACAGAGTTCTCATTGTGACTCAGGGGTAAAATGGCAGCCTCTCAGTTGTGCTTTCAAACTATGCATTTTTTAAAACTTGTGTATGCATAAGCCTCTTATTTAATGAATGACTCCCTTTGTATTTACATGTTCCACCATCCACAGAACAAATAGGGTTTAGTCGTTGGAGAATGAAAACTTCTAGTCCTCAAGGGAGAGAAGGGAAAGGGAAGAAAAAATAGTTGCAGCTATTTTATGGAAGTGCTAAAAAATCAATTAGCCTCTTAGTCTTAGATCTTACCCGATTTTCAAGGCATTCTGTAGACAAAAAAATGTCTTCTTTTGTAAGTTACGTATTCTACAGCTTCGATCAGAAAAAAAAGATATAAATGTAACCAAAGTATATCGGTTTCACTGCAGTTGAATTCAGATCAAAAGTGGTTAAAAAAGTTATTTTAGGCTGCTCTGGATCATTATCCTAAATTAGAAGGGTCTTACCAGACCTGAAGGCTTCTTAATCTTTTGCCTTTTTTATTCCTCCGTTTAAACTCATCTGATAAATGAAATGTGTGAAATAATAAATAAATTAAAAATATACGGCAGAAATAATTTCAAAAGGTTTAGCAGCCAAGATAGGAATGTACTGAAAGCAGCATTTTAAGTTGTCTTGATTTCCAAAAGGAAATAGTTATAAATTAGTTTTAGGGCACTCTGACTCATTTATAAGAGTGGTTCAAGAAACTCTTCAATATTAATTAGTAGCCTGTGAATTCAGCCGGTGCAATTATGATGAGACAGTTCTTTGGGTATGAAAGAGCTAACTTATCATATTTTTGAATTCACCATCTATAAGCTTGAATATTTTTGTATTTCCACATTTCTCAAGTAACACTTAATTTAATCTTATCCCCATTTCTTTCAATAAACCATTGTTGCGTCTCTTAAGCAGCACAGCTTCCTCCTCTAACTCATCTCCCCGTGAAATTGGTTTAATGAAGCAGAAAGGTATGAAGCATTAACAACACTGGAATTCATGTGGTAGCACTTCATTTTTCAGAGGCACTCACATTTCCTACCTAATTTATAAAATCAGCACACAAATGATTTTTATCAGAGCCATTACATCAGTATAAATTACTGCCTTTTCTATAACACGGCAGTTAGTCAAACTGTTGAAATTATATCTATTAGTCATAGAGAGGAGGAGGGAAAAAAAAAGTAGGAAAGATTTAGTGTAAAATAAGGACTGATAACAGCCTTATTGAAACACTAATATTAATTTACCAAATGAGCTCAAAGTGGGATGTTTTGCAAAGGAAAATTAAAAACACACAAAGTAAAGCAAATGGGTCAATTTGTAAGGAGCCCAAAAGGAAACTCGGCAAACAAACTGTACCACATCAGAAGCAGTCAGAAATGCAATTAGGAAGAAGTTCTTCACATCCAAGAAGGCAAGACATGCCTCGCTTCCAGTCACAGCCCCACATTCCTCCCGAGCTTTCCCATTCACCTCATTGCCCTAGCACTGGCATTCTGCTTTTGTGCATGGCAGCTCCCCTAAATCACCGTTATCCTCTTAACTTCTTCCCCGTGCACTGTCACCTATTTGCATCCTGGCTGTTCCTTTCCAGGGAATCAGCCTCTGCCACCCATGTTGTCATGCAGCAAAAGTATGATCATGCTTTCTGAGAAATTCTTTCGGGGTCCTCTGCTTTCCCAGCGAGTACAAACTGCTTTTCCAGGTTGTACATCCTGATTCGCAAAGTTGAGCCTGTAAGAAAATAACTGCTCGCTCTGCAGATGCATCACATAGTTGAAAATACTTTGGCCTTGCACTGCTCTGTAAACACCACCTGTCTCTGCTAGATCTGCTGCTGGTCTTACAAGTGTGTCCTGAGCCTCCTTTCCTGTTTGCTATTCTTCAAGCATGACGCCTTCTAGAATTGTTCTGTAAATTCACTGTCAGATGCTTTGTCAGATCTCTCCCCTAGATCTGCCTACTTGAAACAGCCAACTGATAGGGGACAGGCAAAAGGTCAGCAGTAAATGCTCTTTTAGAGTCACAAAGATGCTCCAGAAAATCTACTCTTCCTATAACTTTTATTCTCACCCTCCTTTTTCCAATTATTTACCCTTGATGGACTTCCTTCCTCGGATCAGATGGGAAACGCTCGGAGGCAGGGACCACGCCTTCTGATTTGTCCTCTCACAGCAGCAAACATAATAGGACACAGGGCTCCACAGACTCTGCTTGATGCCATTGTCATTACGGGCACTAAGTATTAAAATTGGTTTAAAAATAAAAATCAGAGCCGATTAGGTTGCGCAACAGTATAAAACATACAAGATGCGCACAGCTCAAGTCAACTTTCCTCAGTGTATTTTTCCCTTTATTTTGATCTCCTTCTGCTTATAGTATTCTTTAATTTGCCTTTCCCTCTACATAACATTAGAGACTTTTTGCCTGGCTTTCTCTATTTCCAGCAGATATACTACTGGTATAGAAGTGTCTACTGATGGCACCTTGTGGCTAAACAAGAGAAATGCTTGGGAACAGAAACAAGCGTGAAGTAAGTGAGGAAAATATTAAGAAAAGGCCATAATATGAAGAGCTTATCTCTCCTTCCATAGCCACTGCTGAAAAAAAAAGGTGCAACGCTGATAAAGCTTTGCAAACAGCTTCTTGGTAAGGCACAAATCCTGCCTGCTTGCTGCGGGCACCAAAAGCTGCTCCCTTCACACACACCCCCCCCACACACTCCTCACAGAGTCCAGGGTGCAAGTGGAGGACTTGTCCTAAACCCTCAGCCCAGCAGAAGGCAGGAGAAGGGGAAGGGGCTGTCGCTAGGAGAAGTGAATTGGCAAAACCAACTCATCCAGTGCGTGAGAGGGAGAAAGGGCGCAGGCTTTTGTGATCCCAAGGGTCTTTTCCAACCTGAATTGTTCTATGATTGTATGATTCTATGATTCTTTATCTGCCACCCAGAGCCTCTGGAGTTAACACTAGATTTGTTGGGTGCCCCTCAACTCTACAGAAGAGAAAGTGAGCCTAAACCCCAAGGAGCAGTTTCTGGTGTGCACTGGTCAGCAGAAACATTGACCTCCATGGCTGCATCCGCTTTTTAGAGGCATCGCAGCACCTGCTGCCATGGGCTGGGATGTAACCGCTCTGAAAAGTTGGTGGTACTGGGGAGACCCCGAACATCTGCTGATCCCCATTTCCGGAGGCACGCAGTGATGCGTTGTGTCTCCATCTCTCTAGATTCTTCCCTAAAATGTCAAGTGTGAGTGGCAGGCTCTAAGTGGTCCCAGACCTGCCAGTCAGCTGCCAGTTTGCAGTCGTGGCCAGGACTCAGCACAGTGTGACCACAGCTGGTAAGGTTGTTGGGTCCTTGCTGACTAGTTTGGGCACAAGCCCTGATCACAACAGCAAGCGTACACTCAGCCAAAGCCGAGTGTGTAGCAGCATTGTTCCTGTTGGTATTAACGCAATCGTGTTCCCACACACAGAAGTAGCTTATGGGATTCCCGCAATGTGATGAGTAACAATAGCGGGATTAAGAGACCACAAAGGGCACGGAGGTACCCTAGAGATAAAGGACATTTGGCATCAGGCAGTATCATGTGAGATACGTCCTAGGGAGAGAGCAAACCAGGAGGGTGTGTTAGGGCACAGACAGATGGGGTACCTGAGCCAGCCAAAGGTCTCCTGAAAAATGCTATGACGACATGAGAAAGCATGAGGTTGTCGCTACCAGTAAGCAATAACAAAGCTGGTTTAAAACAAGGCTGCCTTGCATTTACTGCATCTTCTCACCTTTGATTGAGTCCAGCCATTTGTCTCCAACCAATCCAGATATTTATCCTACATGTCTGTCTCCATCCCACTCTGTTTTGTAGTATCTTTAATATCAAGAGGGCAATCCTCAGAGGATTTGAAGTTCTTTTAAGAGCTGGCTCCAAGCTTCTGCCCCCAACAGCTTTCCATATTAATAAGCAGGATACATGTATCCCTTGGGAAGAGAAACAGGAGTCCTGTGGTTTGCCTGAGATCATAGAATCATAGAATCGCAGAATCATAGAATCATAGAACAATTCAGATTGGAAAAGACCCTTGGGATCATCAAGTCCAACCATTGACCCTACACTACAAGGTCACCCCTAAACCATCTCACCCAACACCACATCTAAGCGACACTTGAACACATCCAGGGATGGTGACTCAACCCCCTCCCTAGGCAGTGTGTTCTAGGGTCTGACCACTCTTTCAATGAAGAATTTCTTCCTAATGTCAAGAATTTCTTCTTAATGTCCAGCCTAAACTTCCCCTGTTGCAACTTGCAACCATTCCCCCTGGTTCTATCCCTAATTACCTGTGAGAAGAGACCAGCATCAACCTCTCTACAATGTCCTTTCAAGTAATTGTAAAGCGTGATGAGGTCCCCCCTCAGCCTCCTCTTCATCAAACTGAACAGTCCCAGCTCCCTCAATCCCTCCTCATAAGGTCTGTTCTCCAGGCCCTTCACCAGATCACCCAAGGGATCAGATCTCCTGCATTCCAGAGACAGGAATATGTAATTACAGGATGTAGATATAAGTCCTAGCTCTAGAGGAAAACCTCTATGATGGAAAACCAGGAAGGGTCTTTTCAAGTGCAAAGGCCTGGAAACAAATCGTGCTACAGCTGGATATATAAGATCCTAGAAGAGTAACAGGTGAAGATTCTCAGCAGACCAAAGTCTTCACATCTAACCAAGTGTCATGCACAATGTCAGATAAACAGCTCTACCTTCTTTACATAAACACTCAAGGCAGCAAAAAATACCCTCACTCTTCATCCAGGGGTTGGTATATCCACATCAAAAAAAAAAAAAAAAAGAGACTCTCAACAACCTGAACACTTTATAAGCAGCAATACAAAATAAACAGCAAACATTTTTATTCCAGACCTCTCCTGCAGCTATATCAAGATATTATGTATTTCATGGCCTACCACAGTACTGTACACAGTAATTCTCAACAGATTTAACACACACAGATTTTGCACACGACTATACAAAGATGTCCTGTCAGACAAATTTTGGGCTTTCCAATCCAACAACCGATTTCTCTTTTACTGATCAAAGAAAAAAAGAACTTAATGAAAATCATGATGTGGTAGGAAAAGCAAAATGTCAGAGTAAGAAAGGGGATTCGGCAGTAACTGGTGTCATTCTTTTTTTAAAGAAAATATTTTTTTCTTTCCTATAAAATAATTTTCTGCCATAAAATAACTCTTGTTACTTTAGTACTACTTTTTGTCCTGTATCTACTTAATGCTAAATGGAAATTAACACCAATGGATAAAGAATAAAAGCCTCACATCAAACAGAACTTGTACCTGTAAAAGAAAGAAGAGTGAAGACCATAAAAGACTTCACTATTCCATTTTACCTGGAAGATGCTCAGATACTACTGTGCTAAGCAGCCTTACAAAAACTTGGGATGGCTGAAATCGGAATTTTTCTTTTTTTTTCCCCCAAAGTAGATGTTTTACTGCTTTTTTGAAATAGTAAAGCTAAAGGCTTGTCTTTACCTTTTTGTGTAAATAGCTTCCTTTGCCTGGGGTCTTCATCATTGGTTTGACCTTAAAATGCATGGCAGCGTTCTTAGCAATATTCAATCAATGGTAGGATTAAAGGTGAAATCAGTTACACAGAGGAAGCCTACTGCTGTTTCACCAGTGTGGTGGCTCTAATCTCCCTCTGAGAGACTAAAGATCATAACTGATTTACTTCTCTTCCCGGGGGAACAATTTTCTGTAGCCTGAAGCAATCAGGAAACAGACTGAATTGGCTTTAATACCCATCTGCCCTAGGGGGGAGAGACTGTGAGAAGCTACTAGGTTGTTTCTTCTTCATACTTGTAATTAAATAAACTACGACAAATTTGACAGGCAGAATTTCTAGCAGTACCAGTTGTCTTAAAACTTCCTACTTGGCATGTAATTGATATGTAGCAGCTATTCCCAAGCAGTACCAAAGAATATTTGAACATTAAAATCAGTGATCTTCACTCTGTGCCATGATGTAACCTATTGGCAACACACCTTTAATTTTCAAACCTACCAAAAATAACTTTTTCAAGACTGTAAGGCAAATTTAAGCACAAGTAAATGGGGTTTACTTTGATTTTTTTTTAATTGACTGGAATCTTTCTATTATTTCAAGAATGCTAGGTAGATAAATGATAGAGTATTGATATAATGGAGAAAGAAAACTTAAAAGAGGTACCTACAAAGTTTTTATATCAGAGAAGGACAGCCTGGTACCATGAAAGCATTTTCAGGTAGATTAATTTCAAATTACACACTGCTGATAGCTTAGTGAATACACTTTTGTTACTATTACCTTTCCAAACACTGCCAGAAACAAAGATGACAAGCTTTTCTCTGACAAACTTTCTGCAATTCAACACATTTCCCAGAGTTGTCATAACACAAAAATGGTTACATCCTACAAATAAAATCAAAGTTTGTAGTTATAGTGGATAGAAAGTGTAGGAGAGGTAACAGGGTTGTTGTAAGCATAGTAATTTCAAATGTGTTGTTGTCTACTATTCTTATCTGTATATTGTAGCATGAGACTTTTTTAAATAGTCCACGGGGAGGGCAAGTGATCTCATGATTTTTCAGTTTACTGTGTTAGAACCAGAGATATCTTTTTTCACATGAGCTTAGCTGAGATTGTGTACAGCCACAGACAATCCTGATTTATTTTTTTTCAGAATTATTTAGCTAATTTTAGGCTTATTCATATATTACTGGAGGAAAGCAAAGGATTTAACAAACTCTTTGGTTTCTCTGCCCAAATCTGTTGTCAAATGATACTGAGGCCAAGCACCCTAGTGTTCCCATGTGAAAGAATTGCTACTAATTGTTATTATACCTACTATTTGTTTCCACAGCACAGTACAGCCTCAGCGGTGCAGAGGTTGCTGACTTCTAGAGGCTTTATCCAAAACACGCATCAATATTTCTGCCCAGCTTGAGGTAACTCAGTGATAACCTCTCTACAAATCTGATTATGACACCTTTGAAAACTAACCTACATCACTAAGCCACTCTTCCGAAAATCAGCGTTACTGATGAGTTCGCATTTGAGTCCTTTTTAGGTTCAATGATGAGAAGCTGAACTATATTTCTCAATGTCAGAGGATAATACAGCAGAATTATCACCTCCTCTTGGTCCATGCTGCCTGCTGCATCCACTTACTAAGGAAATAAGAGAGATGGCCCTGGTAATCTGCTATCTAGAGCAGATTTACAGGCTTTTGTTTTAAATTGTCACCTATTATAACAAAACTTCCCAAGTCTACTCAGCTGGGAAGTTAGGATTGCTCTCTGAGAAAATCCACGGGCTGCTTCTCCTCCTAAATAGTGAATCAGATTTTTCCAAAAAATATCATTGTGCAATCACAGACTCTTAACAGCAGCTTACACAACTATCTGAAAAAAACCCAGAAATTCTGTGCTATAACATGCAACAATATGGTAGCATGGGGCAGATTCTGCAAAAGAACCTTTTGTACTTCTCTGGTGCCTGAAGAATTGTGGAGACATCTGAAGGGCATCAGTCCTGAATCTGTAATTAATTCCCAGTGCTATTACGCTGAATTGTTCACATCAAAAAAAAAAAGTTTAAATAAAACAAACAGCAAACAAGAGTTGAACACATAAAGCCACTTGCCTGAAGATTCTTACTTTGCCAAACTGATAGCAAGGACAACCGGTGGATAGATTTCCATGTTTAACTCTGTACTTAGTTTTTACACCATTCTTCAAAAAAAATTATGTTTTCAAGCATGACAAGTGTTTAAATTGAGTACTGTATATTTTTATTTGGTTAGAAGAACACAAATATTTAGCCACAAACACCTAAGACCGGTGGGTCATTTTCCTAAAAGCGAAGTATTTACCTGTGTGTGATTAAGAGTGATAAAAAGAGCTAACAGTGACTGCTAAAAACCTACTTCATGCTGAGATTCCTGATAGAGGAAATTATGCTGCAAACAAAATCATTCTGTCAGGTTTGTACTAAGATTTGAAGAATTCAAATATATTTCAAGACAATAGGTAGCTTTAAAAAAGCGAGTGCTAATATATAAAACGCAGCCATTTTATTTTTTTTTTAAAAAAAACCCCTCCCATTTCCCCTATTTCTCTTCTGCACCTGCTTTTTATTGCAATAGCCACAGGCTGTAATAAGACAGCAGTGTGGCTTCAAGCCTCCATACAAAGAAAGCTCTGTCTGAGCCAGTTACTCATCCCCATGACATGATAGCTCCCATTTCCTCCTCAGTCTTGCTTTCCCAGAGCAGTGACAGAAACCACATTGCAGAACCGTCAAGATCCTAAAACCTGATTGTTAAATGCCAATTACCTTGATTAGGTTTCCTAAAAAAAAAAAAAAAAAGGCAGGAGGGGGAAGAGAAAGAGATGAGGTCTGGAGATTTACCTGCTATGGTCCAACTCGATAAACTGGAACTCAAGCATATCTTCTCTGCTCCCAAATCCCACCCCACAGATCTGCTGCGAAAACATAGTTTTCAGCTAAGAAAATTGCACCTAGAATCAACCACTTATATAAGCTTTCCTGTTACTTTTAAACAGTCATTTGAAAGTCACGTTTCTCTTCAGAGAAGAATTATCTGTAAAAATGCATGTAAATATCATAGAATCATAGAATGGCCTAGGCTGGAAGGGACCTTAGAGATCATTTTAATCCAACCTCCCTGTTGCCAGGGACCCCACGTCTCGACTAGATCAGGCAACACATGGGGACCAAACGGGAATCGAACCCACAACCTTGACATTGTTAGTGCCACGCTCAACCGATTGAGCTAACCGGCCCCCTAATATACCTGGATTTGTTCAAAATTTCCCAAAGCAAACAACAATATAATCAAGGTAAGAAATTTAAAATCAGACTGAAACTCATACAAAACAGGAGATAGCCAAGAATAAGGCAGCTGGACCCCCGAAATTCAGAGGAGGAGGGGATGCTCAGCATTTGGAAGGACAAAAGCCTGAAAGAATTTGCCCGGTTCCTGTGAAGACCAGCTCCACCTGCACACAGAGGCTCATGATCAACAACCAAAACTCTTTACCCAGCGGCTAATGCCAGTGGGACGATGACAAGAAGCTACGGGAAGGAGGTCAGAAAAGTACAACAGCCACCCTGGGACATGACCCACCACGGCGGGTGAGCAGCCCCTCTTGCCTCCTTGAGTGTCAGCAGAGACCGACGTCGCGCGGGGCAGAACTTAGCACCACGGGATGGGCGGATGTGACCTCTCTATTTCAGCACACAGTCCTTTAAAGTGCGTTACCTGTCACACTCCTCCCTGGTTACTGGGGCGGGGGGTGAGAAAGAACATCAGGGTGCTTCAGTTGTGTAAGCACAACCACAGCACACACGCCTGGCTGGGAGACAGAGCTTCGTGGAGGAAATTGGTTTTTAGTTACTAGGCTCTGTTACCTACAGAAAATGAAGGAAAGCACAAGGAAGAACTCTGGTTCTGGCTCTGTGGAGCGCACTGGGAGCAGCAAGCAAGCAAGAGTGGCACTGAAGGTCTGTCCCAGACCACATTCTTCTTCTACACACACAAGAGTTAAACCATTCCGGAAAGCCTTGAGCTGGCTGGCTTTTAACCCTCAGTTCAAAAAGCTCCATGCTCAGCTACAACCACCCTAGATGTTGGTCTGCAATGCAGTCTTGGGTGACGCTGAGCACAGGATCACAATCCTTACAGCAAAATCATGTTTGCCCTGCTGTGACCTCGCTCTGTGGGGTATACGGGTCTACAGACACACCCCATGTGCTGTTCTAGGCAGTTCTAGGTTTCTCCCATAAACAAACGCAAGTCGTTTATCGATTCTTCAGTGAGGGTATGGGAAGTCTTTGACTCTCTGCACTCAGTGGCTTTGTATCTTAATGAAGTTACTAAGCACATCTTTATTACAGCTCCAAGATTGACATCCTACTAAAAAGTATTAAAAGTTCCAGCCTGGACTATAACCCCACACAGGCAAAGCAGCAGGAGCCCAAACCCTTTTCTATCCCAAGGGGATATTTTCCTGCAGTAGCTAGAGCAGAAATTCAGCTAATAGCCCAAGTTAGCAATGGTAAACAATGGTGACGTGTATTTTCAAACATCAAGTTTAACTGTAACACATTACAATTAGGCACCACTGAGGGTACAAATCATCCCATCCTTCACATGACTATGCATCTCTTGACCTTCTATTTCTTTTCCTTCTTTTCATTAATCACCTTTACTCTCTCTGTCCGCCGGTTCATCTGCACAGAATGAGAACTGTAGTTGTGAAAAGAAAGGGAAGGTTTATAATTTTTATTTAGTTCTGTAACATGACTCATTGTTGAACATAGAAAATAATTTCCTATAAAGAAGGGTTCTGGCTCATCAGCTGAGAATAATCTAATTATTTTTGCTTCAGTCACATTTAAAATAAATTATTTTTAAGAGTTCTTGCAAGCACTTTATCACCAACGCAACTCCTGCTGCATATCAGAAGGTGGCAGACCAAACAGCTGGGGATTTCTGTACCCACTGTCAACCCCTTTCAAAGACAAGACTCCAGCACAGAAAAACACCAGACACCTGGCTAGATGTCATTGTCCCCTAGTAAGAGGGATGCATTAAAGCTTTGTCACCAGTAGTACAGTTTCAGCAAACACTTCGAGACAGAAAGCCTAAAAAACATCAACTGTACCCAGCCTGCAGGGTCAAAATTTCCCTCTTGTTCTCATAGATCACCAAGGAATGGCGTCCGAATATCACCACTGAAGAAAAATCTACAGTTGACCTCATCTGATTCAGGCTTGTTAAACTGTTAAGGAGTTGCTTTAATGATCCAAGCCTCAACCCTTCCAAGCAGGCTTGGAAATCTGGATCTGAATGCTGACCTTGGCACCCAGTAACTCTGCTTGAGTAACCTGACATTGAGGGCTGTATTGATCAGTCATCGTTTCACCTGAACTACAGTGTTACAGAGTAAACCAGCTATTTTTGTAGGACTTGAGCAAGGGGAAAATTATTCAGAGGACAAGCTTTAACAAAATAAACAGTTCAAAAACCCTTTTCCTTCTGTAAAATAAGATATCAAAAATACAGCCACACTAACCTCTTAATAGATACACAGCTTTGTCACGGAGTTTTGGAGAATGAGTTTCTAAACTGTAATTCTGTTCTGTGAAAAAAAAAATAAATAAATTTCATTTTACAGTCTTTAAAATCCTGGACCTATCAGAAAGTCCCTGCATGCATATCTCTGTACTTATAATAGGTTAACACTGCAAAAACTCAGATATTTTCCCCAGTTCCTTCCATCTTTTGCAGATAAAACAGGGAGATAAGAAAGTTGTGATGTTCTTTTGACCTTCTGCCAAAGGTAAGGACCACCTGTCGATTTAAATTTCCCTTGCAAATCTGCTGGAGCTGCAATACTGAAACTGCACTGCTGGTGCCTGCTTTATCTCTGATTAGCCATCATTTGGGACAACTGTTCAAGTGATGGAGCAAATGACTGCACTGAGCTGGCATTTCCTACCTCCCCATCACACAGCTGTTTAGAATAATATCTCAATGCAGCTGAAATGCAATTTTATTTCTCCCCTCTCATCTAAGCCCAGAAGAATAAGAAAAAAAGCTTTGCACAAAGGTTTACTTTTACCTTATTGGAGAAGGATATCATATACCCTGATGAACAATATTAGGATTAAGGTGGTCTCCAAGAGATGTTTGTGGTTCAGGATATACCCACACTGCTCAGAAAGAATATTTCTCTCCAAAGGGCACAATATCACCCAAGAATATAGTTCTGGTTTGGTGGTAGGATTTCTCAGGGTTTTCCTAAATAGCTGCCAAACACAGACCTAATGGTCTGCTGTCTGTATTAAATATCAGCTGGCCTTCCCCAGGTTTCCCTAGAGAAAGCTGTATTTTCTTTCGCAGACAGAGTGATCCGTGAGTACTGTCTGACAGTCTTTTTGCTCCCTGAGAGTGCGACTCTGGAGTCAAGTTACTGGAGTGATTATAGCTATTACTAGTCATCTCCTCTCCCCTTATTTCCTTCCTTCATTAGAAAGCACCAGTTTAAAATAGGCCTGATCCTTTGTTTACTATCGTGTCGAAGCCTCAACGTGTGAGTGTGCTCAGACAAGTCTGTGTTCTGCTGTTCCCACTAAGCTCAGCTTTATCTTTCTGTTACAAACTCCTTCACTTACCTGTCCATTCTCTTTATGGCCCAGCATAACAAACACCAGGAAAACAGGCTGAAAGCTTGGATTGCCTTGGATTAATTATCTGGTCCAGTTTGGGCAGATGTTCAAAGAAGCCGTTCTGCTCAGAAATTAAGCCCTACCTTGGACTCTGTGGAGCAGATTCACAGCAGAACTTTCAATAGTTGCAACACAAATAAAATGCACTCCTAAGTGGAAAGGTGTCAGAAAGCATTGGAAGTGGGATCCAAAAAGCAGCCTGCAATCTGTCTGATTCACTTAAGTAGTATACCAGTAAATACCAGGAATGCATCCCTTCTTTTTTCCTTTCCTTTCCTTTCCTTTC
>NW_009693815.1:0-19663 GCF_000703405.1 Apaloderma vittatum
CCCCTGACATTCTGTGATTCTGTGAAAAAGAAGAGAGCGAGAGAGAAAGAGATATATATACTTTTTAAGTCTCAGGGTGAACTCAGAAGTGAGCATTATATCCCAGAATAAGGCATCACACGTGCTACTGTCCCTAGGGCACAGCACGACCACATGCTGCAGTCAGTGACACCATTTTCAGTCAGACAGACCTGCTGGGACATTTTCCCTCTCTAAGTTCCAGCTCCAGCCAGAGGCAGTAGTACAGGCTGCCACAGCCTACAACTCTGCAGGCTGAGACAGACATAATTTAGGAAAAAAGGACATGGAGAATTGAGTTTTATTTAACTTGGTTATGCATCGACCGAAGTGAGAGCACAGCGGGGCTCCCTGAACCTCCCTACCCCACTCAGGACAGAACCACTGCAGGATGAGGGTGTTTAATGAAACCACAGGGCAGCATTTCCAACTCCGGTCCCATTTCAGCAATGGCACTATGCCTGTGTATGGACCTGCTGGCACGGCCAAACAGCAGCATGCAACAGGCAGTGTGCCAGCAGCTCAACTGCAGCTCCCCTGCTTGGGACTTGATTATGGGATCAGCACCAGGCTAAAGCAAATGCCTCTCTGTGGAGGGTTCCCTTAGGAAATCCTTCCAGAGTTTCTCTTCCCACGGCAGACAGTGCGTCAGCTCCTTGAGGACATCCGTGAAACCAGTGCTGCTAGGGAGTCTGTCCTTTCAAGATTTACAATCATAAAATCAAAGAATGTTTTGGGCTGGAAGGGACCTTTAAAGGTCATCTAGTCCAAACTAAGGGGCAGAATCACCTCTCTCAACCTACTGGCCACGCTTCTTTTGATGCAGCCCAGGATGCGATTGGCCTTCTGGGCTGTGAGCACACATTGGTGGCTCACATCCAGATTTTCGTCCACCGGTATCCCAAGTCCTTCTCCACAAGGCTGCTCTCTATCACATCATCCCCCAGCCCATACTGTTAATGTGGATTGCCCTGACCCACGTACAGGACCTTGTGCTTGGCCTTGTTGAACCTCATGAGGTTCACACGGGACCACTTCTCCAGGTCACTCTGGAGGACATCCCGTCCCACTGGCATGTCAACCACACCACTCAGCTTGGTGTCGTCTGCAAACGACTGAGGGCACACTCGATCTCACTGTCTGTATCATTGACGAAGATATTAAACAGCACTGGTCTCAGTATGGACCCGAGGGACACACTTGTCACCAATCTCCATCTGCACATTGAGACATTGACCACTACTTGCTGGATGTCACCATCCAACCAATTCTTTATCCATCAAACAGTCCACTCATCAAATCTGTACGTCGGCAACTCGGAGAGCAGGATGTTGTGGGGGACCGTGTCAAAGGCCTTGCAGAAGTCCAGATAGATGGCATCCATTTACACTCTTGGACACAGCCAAGGTATGGAAGCTTTGTCTTACTCTTTCTGAAAAAAATTAAGTACGTTGCTTCAAAATTGCCCTTGCCTTTAGAGAGCACCCAGAGAGCTCCTCCTCACAGCATTATCTGAATCCACAAGCACAGCATTAGAAGGAAAATCTTGCTTTTAACACTACCAAGTCTAGTCCCAGTTGTCACAGCCAACCATGGTGTAACATTAGAACTTCCTTAAAAATTTCCAGGTGCCTTATCTCCATTGTTGGAGAGCCCCACCAACATTCCTCTACTCTCCAGTGAAAATGCTTTAGTAGGCAGCATTTATTTATGCTCTTGTGCCAAGAATGGCTGTTCTCCACTTGGGTGGTTACCTCGGTGTGTCATAACCTCAGTCTTCATTTTGCAAAGGTAAGTGATCCACGCCCCAAAGACATGGGTGGTCCCTCGCCCTGTCTGCAACCATTCACCTCTGAGCCACCCTCTGAGCAGCAGTATATCCATCAGCACTTTTCTCCTTGTTGCATCAAGAAGAACCATCAGAAGAAGTAACAAGAGCATCCTAAGAGCAATGATTAAGAACTCCAGGGGGTATTTCCTCTGCCAGTGCCTGTTTTCCTCTCCCAGTCGCTGACTTGTCACTAGAAAGTCCCTTTTGCACCACGTCAGTTTCCTACGACCTTATCTTCTTAAACAATTTCCTGCCTGCCAATATACCAAAAACTTAAATCAAGATGAAGGAGAGCTATCAATCTTCCCTTTAACCTTTGAAGAATAAGAAAAAAAAAAGAAAATACTAGTCCCTCACATTCCCTGTGCCTCTTATCAAATAAAACTGTCAGGTCAATCTGCCAGTCTCTCATAGGTAAACTCTCTTCACTCTTCTCCAGTCAAGGGGCAGCACCTCTGACTTTGACAGAGGTTTTGTTTTACTTTTTCACCACTGTTTTCATGCCCTGGTTCCTTCCCATTAGCCGTTTCTGGCCTTCCTCTTCTGAGTGTTGCTCCCACTGGCTGTTGCCACTTTCCTCTGTGATGAGTTTGTGTCTGGTGCGGTTTTTGGTAACAGGGAGGGGACTATGGGGGTGACTCCTTCAGAGAAACTTCAGAGCCTTCCTAAGCTCAGGTAAAGTAGCTGAATCCATCCCTGGCTAAGACCAGGTCAATCAGTGCCTCTGTGAATCCATATATTCAAGAGGGGGAGGCTGTTGGGGGAGCTCCTTTTTCCCTTGTCTTTTATGTTGAAGAGCCTTGTTTTGTTTTGGAGAGGAGGGGGAGGCAAGACAGAAGCACGCATGCATCGGGTGAGGCAGCGGGAGGAAAGGGGCACCAGAGCCAAGCTTCCCCAGAGGCCTGTGGTGGTTGTAGCAGCAGGCTGAGGAGATCTTCCCTGCCCAAATCTCAGTCCTTGAGCCTTCGTGTTTTATATTCTCCCTCCCCATCCCCAAAGTGAAGGGGTTGGGGGTGAGTAAGTAGTTGTGTAGATCTTGTTCCCAGTGGGACAAGCTCAAACTATGAAATGCTCAGACCACACTCTGCCATTCCACCTTTATCCCAGCATCATGGTCCTCTCACATGGCATCTGGTAGTTGGATAATATGCTCTCCACAGCTGGGTTGTTACTCCTAATTCACATACACAGAAAAACACATACTAAATAAAGCAGTGTTGGGGGAGCTATAACAAGGCATGTTTTTCACTTTGCGTGGGAGAAGTCCAACATTTACAACAAGCACCAAGAAGTTTTGAATGTCCCTACAGAGCCCCACTCCACCGAAGATGACAGGCAACCTAAGTCAGAGTAACAGAGCTGGCACTGCCAACAACCTACCATGCTTTTACAAGCAGATTTGGCTCCAGGCACCAACATCACTGCTCTAAGACCTGCATTCAACTATTTAATGCCCATGAGCGTTTCTGTTCTGAGCATAAGTGTAGTTTAAAAGTGAATGCCCCAGTTGCCCCACTTACCACACCTTGGTTCATCCCACAGAGTGCTTGTGGAGGGCACAAACCTGATACTGCCATCCAGATGAACCTACACCTGAGGATTCTGTTGGGAACACACAGTCCATACCAACACCTGGTGGGTGCTCAGCCTGCAGGGACAGCTACTTCAGGAAAACTTCCCCTGTAAGATGGGTTCTGCAGACACCAGATTCTCAGCAGTAACTGCTTTGCTCTACAAATCTATGGGCTGCACTACCTGCTCATGTGGACACTGCCTACAAGAATAAATGTCATCTTCCATCTCAGAATGCATCCTGTAGCTCCAAGAAGCCCCCAGCCAGATGTCCACATGGCATCACTACGCCCGGCTTCGGCAGCAGGGCTTTAAAATGCTTCTCCATTAACTAAGGAAAAGGAAAAAAGTTCTTTTATTTAGATGCAATGCTAGACTGAGGCGTTCGCTTTCCAATTAATAGTGCCCTGTTTACTAATAGTGAAATAGCAGTACACGTAGCATACCAACAACACTAGTACACTCAGAATAATGTGTAGGCAAAAATATCACTAAATGATATTTATAGTATGGTCAGGCGAGACCGGCACTTCATCAGTTCCAGCTAAAACCCCGTGTAAAAGGCATGAAAATACATGCTAAGAAATTTAATTGAGTCAGCTATTAAATCCAAAGCTTCAATTTTGCTGCTACAGCATCAACTACAAAAATCAAAAATCCTCTTCACTTTTCCAAGACGCCAGTGATAAGCCCTGGCTTAAATCACTTTCTCTGGGCCTTACACTAACTCTCCTGCTATGAGGAAGTAATTACACCTGCAAGAACAAAGCTGAGGATTTACAAGTTCCACCATGTCAGGAATTGTCTCCTCCACCAACAGCTCTTAAACACCCTCCCAAGAGAGGTGGATTTAGACTAAAGAAAGAACGCAAGTTTCAGGCCAATCTCACAAAAATCTCATTTGATGCACCATGGAAAATCCCAACGCATGCAGGGAGGGAAAACTATCTTCTCCCTTCAGAAGGAAGACAGACTCCTTACCTAAGTGCATTTCTCTGTCAGTTTGCTCATGTAGTCTCCTTCCCACCTGAAACTCACCCAAATCCGTGTCAGCCAGCATTGTTTTCACCTGGACACCTGCCCACCTTCCCAATGGGCAGTCCTGAACTTTGAGCTGGGGTGAGGTGACAAGGAGAGGGGCTGCACTGGAGCATTCCCTCTGAATTTCATTGCTTTCTAGGACAACACAAGCCCTAGGCTTTGCTTAACTCCCTCCAGAATGATGCAGAGAGCTCACTGATGCCTGCATCCTACGAAGACCACAGCAATGGGGACAACTCATCCACCCTGTCCAGCAGTCGTGGTCACTTACATTCAGCCTGGAGCTCCATTAAATAGGAGTGGATCCCAGTGCTGTGCACCAAGGAAAAAAAAAAACACAAAACAGTACAGAAGATACAAAAAAAACCCCTCCAAAACAAAAAAAAAAATCCCTGTCATAAACTGCAGTCAGCTACGAGCAAGATACCCACAGGAAATGTGTTAATGGATTTATTTTCCAGAGCTAGTGTGAAAGTCTAGATTAGTTTGACCCAGAACCAAACTCCAGATTTCAGGACAAACATGTGAGTGAGAGAACTGGGTTGACTGAGAGAACTGGGGCTGTTTAGACTTGAAAGGAGACGGCTGAGAGGGGACCTCATTAACATATACAAATATCTGAGGGGTGGGTGTCAAGGGGAAGGAGACAATCTCTTCTCAGTGGTGCCCAGCAATAGAACAAGGAATAATGGGTTTAAGTCAGAACATTGGAAGTTCCACCTCAACATGAGAAATTTCTTTACTGTGAGGGTGACAGAGCCCTGGCACAGGCTGCCCAGAGAGGTTGTGGAGTCTCCTTCCCTGGAGACTTTCAAAACCTGTCTGGATGCGTTCCTGTGTGGCTGCCCTAGGGGACCCTGCTCTGGCAGGGGGGTTGGACTAGATTGTCTCTAGAGGTCCCTTCCAACCCCTGACATTCTATGATTCTATGATTATTCTGTGGTACAGAAACATCAAGAAATACCAAAGAACTGCTGAAAGCCATGTTATTTTTGCTAAGTCAATATTTATGGCAAGGTTTAGACATTCAGTGGCCTGAACAGAGGAGTTAGAAGCGACACAAGAATACAGGGAAGGCCCAGCTGAAGCTATTAATAAAGACAGAAAACGTAAAGAAGGTAGAGAGGTGGCCCTGCTCAGCAAGAAGTTGAGTGATGAGCCAGGGAGGTCTGCAGAGATGCAGTGCAGCTGGGCAGGACTCACCTGCCCCTGGGCAGGCCTGGGTGGACCCCTAAGGCTGAGTTGGACCCACCAGAGGAGAACATCAGAGAAGCTCAGAGGAGATCTTGAGATATTTCACCCTGGGTGAGGCTACAGAGGTCCAGGCCACCCCACACCCCAGCGACTTGCATTGTTATTCCGTGTTCCTTAGGGTTTGCACCTCTCAGTTGACATCAACCTTGCTGAGCATCCTAGGTTTCATCCTACAAGGTGTTGAATGTTTCGTACACGAAAAATCAAGGTGAGGGAGGAGAGTATCTTGCAGGGTTGGACCATGTGCAGCAAAAGGAAAAGGTTTGCCATAAGCATTCACTCATCAACACGCGGGTTTCTACAATGCCCACACAAGAGGAACGGGACTAACCCTAAGAGCTAGATGGCCCTAATGATACGCTTGCTTGCAGGGTGTAAATGACCTGCTGTCCTCATACATTGCACACAGCTCCAAGGAGGATGTGCTCTGTGGTGAACAACAGCAAAAGGCAGAAGTCAGGTTGTGTAGCCTGACATTGTCTAGGAAGTGCCCCCAAGTGCAGGCGGACCAAGGTTCCGCACAGGTGAGCGCTATTCTCCCTCCTCCTTCCACCACCATTGACACCTGAGGAGCTATGGATGCTAAGCGTCTTTCAGGATTTAGCTCAAGGCCTCTGCTTCAGGAATACACTACCTAACAGTAATGCTGTTAAAATTTAACTAAATTTAATTAAATCTGCTGTCTTGCAAAACAAACGTGACTCAGTGGATGCAAACCACTATCTCCACATTGAAAATGAGGGCAGATCTAGTACCCCATGCCCTCCCTTGCCTCACACATCACAACAAATCACTTCTTCCGCAAGAACAGGGCTGAGGAGGGACAATGTCCCCTAGAGAGAAAGAGCCCCTAGCTGCAGGGATTGATGATCAGGGCATGACTTGGCAAGTTTTTTTGGGGTGGGGGGATGTAGATTTATTAATTTTCTAAAAACAGAATCAAACAACGGTTTGTATGGGAAAGGACCTTAAAAGTCATCTAGTTCCAAGCCCCCTGCCATGGCCATGGACATCTCCCACTAGATTATACTGCTTAAAGCCCCATCCAACCTGGCCTTGAACACTTCCAGGGAGGGGGCTTCCACAGCTTCTCTGGGAAAACTGTTAAAGTGTCTCGCCAGTGCCACAGTAAAGAATTTCTTCCTAACTTCTAACCTAAATCTACCCTCTTTCAGTTTGAAACCATTGGCCCTCATTCTATCGCTATGTTCCCTGATAAAGAGTCTAGTGGATTATTTCAAGCTTTTCTATCACTCAAGAGTATCTCTCAAGAAACACTTTAAAGCTCCTCCAGGCATACCCACATGTGTTGACAGCTGTACTACAGTTATCAAGAATAAAGGAGAACCACTTTTATGGATAATTTGTTTAGTAGAGAGGCTATTTAATTAGGACAGACCTGGAAATTAAAGCAAACATCCTGCAACTGGTTTAAATACCAGCAGACAGGGCTCTTCAGGCTGATCTTGAGATCAGGATATCAACTTTGTCCTGGGCAAAAAAAGCATCAGAAAGTCTGAACATCTCTGTTGTGAATGTGGCACTTCAGGAGATGGTTCAGTGTTAGCGTAGTGTAGGGCTGTAGGTTGGACTTGATGATCTTAAAGGTCCTTTCCAACCTTTATGATTCTATGATTCTGTAATAAAATACCTCCTACCACCCCCAGATAGCAGATAGGGAGCTGGGTGGAGGGGACAGTACCCGCGCTGTAGCCACAGTCTGCATCCCTCACACACAGCACTGTCCTTCATCTCACAGACAACTGATCACCATCCTAAGCATCTCTTACATGGTTTTGTTGCTGTTGAAAGAGCAGGTACTAAATCAGCCTTTCACTTTCAATTATATTCACTGTTGCTAGGTAGAGACCTTCAATAAAGACAAGTGGGATGTTTTTCCAGGAGAACTATCTTTTGTTTTAGCAGAATGCAGTTCAGGGGCCATTACTCCCCTGCTCAAAACCTTTCCTCTGATATAATTTGTTATCTTTGCAATTGTATCAAAGGGTGATTTTCACGGAGATCATGATTTTTCCCTCCTTAGAAGTTGGACTGGGCTGTGATCTTGCTTTCTCAGACAGCCGTTCTTGCCTTTGAAGTGAGGAAATATGTTCTTGGCTGGTTCCTCTCACTCCCTCTCTCAAGCGTACTTGAAACGATGAGCCTTTTTTTGAACGCACGGTCAGTAATCCTGTTGCAGAACACAGCCTTAATCACATAAACTGACATAAATTATTCCAGAAGTGTTACCAGATAGCACACAACCACATTCACATTGAGGAAACCTGACCTGAATGAACAGAGATCAGCCTTGTTCTGCGCACACGTAGCTCTCACCCCTGCCTCAGCTCCAGTTTTTCCAATGAGAAACACCGAGCTTTCAGCTCCGGCTGCTCAGACCCTGGGTAGGAAATGGCTTCACCCCAAGATTCTGGGCACCTTCATGTTTCAGCAGGAGCTGGGGGCTTTGGGTGTGGCGGGAAGCAATGACACATCTAGATAACCACACAGGGTGGACCCTGGAGCAGGGGCCACATCCTTGGGAGAGATCCTGTCCCACTGAAGTCGATGCCAGACATCCCACCGACTTCAATAGGGGCCAAATCCCACCTACAGCTACTGGTCCTTGTCTTTTATTCACAGTGAATTTTGTGTTTGTTACTCTTGTTCCCTGTCCAAATTCTTGCGCCTTGACTGTATTGTATTTTCAAATAAAATAAGATGTTCTTCCTCCTCTTATCTAATGGTTAACACACCTATTATATCAGGTTGATAGATTTCCTTCCCAATTAACAACATTTTAAGGGACATTCTTCAAAACAATCCTGTAAGAAAATAAGCAATCTTGCATCTGGTTAACAGCAAAAAGTAAACCATAACAAACATCTGTCTGGCTAAACATAAAACACCATGTGCAAAAATAAGCTGACAGGGCACCATTTTATATAAGCAGCATTACCACTTCCTAAACAATTACAATTTGTTTCAGCTTCTGAAAAAACACTCCTTATCTATTTTGAGGCCTTGCTGCTCCTGAGAATTTTCTTCCTCAATTTGCAGAAGAGCATAAAATTACAGTGGATTATGCAGAACAAGGAGCTTTCTAGCAAAAGAAGAAAACCCAAGCCTGACTCTACAGCACGGCCAATGAACTCCCCAAGCACCTCCTCCCCAGAAGCACGAGTAGAATCCCCACTCAGCTTTGTTCCACACACGCTTATGCCCATTCTGAAATATGTGGAAACCTCTACTGCCATCAGTGCTCTTCTCTCACAGCACAGGGATGTCCTGTGAACAGTCTTATTTCTCCTCAGCATCCTTTTGGTCCTCAACAAATGCATCCCCTGTACAGCTCTACCACCACTGCTGAACAGAGCTTGAGCTTATGTCCTGTTGGTATGTTTGGCAAACAACCTGGAATGGGTTTGGCGTGTTCTTTTTAGTTTCAGCACGGGGCAGCTGCCTGAACAACCAGGTAGTGATGATACCAACTTTTTGATCAATGCACGGGTGACATGACAAACCCATTTGGGAACCCTTTCGAAAAGGCTGATTTTGCTACTTCCATGCTTCCAGGGAGAGAGGTCCTATGCAGAAAAAGAAGAGGTGGAAAACCTCAATTCCTACCACTGCCATTACCACTACAAATATTTTTAGGGTGTCAAATTTGACTGTAGATCCAAGGAGGTTGTTATGTTGCAAAGGACCAACCCAGAACCACTGAACATTTTTTGAAGCATCATTCAGAAATACAGTATCTCACTACACGTTACAGAAATGTATATATAGATACTAAATGTTACATTCTTTGCCAGTTCTGCCATTAAAAACCAAGATCAGCTACTAGCAAAGCATTTGTTACGCATGAGAAGGAATACTTCCAGTTAAGTATAAACTATACACCAAACAGAGATAAGGACACACACACGTGGGTGTGCAGTGTATGCAAAACACAGTCTTAACAAGCTGCTTGAACAGACACTGCCCTGCTGCTTTATCAGCATGCAGAAGGTAGTGCTGGGGATGGGGCAGGTTTCTGCTCCTCAAGCTCCTGAATGTTTGGGACATTTCCAGATCAGCAACTCCAACTCTTTTCCAGGCGTCTCATTACCATGGAGAATTTCTTCCATCAGAAAAAGAGCGGGAAGGTGTTCTCTTTAATCGCTATGCCACCTGTTTACCAGCAGTTACTGAAAGCGGAACACCAAGTCCCACTGGACATGACGAAGGTGCTGCTGCTCCACACTGTCTCAGGAGAACACCAGAGTGCTGCAGCTTACCTGCCTGCTTTCCAAACTGTCACAGCTATTTCTCTCCCATCCCAGGACAACTTCTGAGATGGTGAAGACCTTCTCTAGACTTGGGGAAAAGTACAAAGTCTTTTGCCTCCCCAAAATTTCAAAGCACGTGAACTTCAATGTTTTTTCTCTATACCTGCAGAAAATGCAATCCGAGTTATTTGCCATGATACATGAAACCCATTTTGAAATGAGTAGTGATTTTTGACCAAAATAAAGGAGAGAAGTTCAGGCTCTAAAGAGCCCAACGTGAACGCTTCGACCACCAAGAATTCAAGCTTCAACATCTCCAAAACGGAAGTTCAGCGATGCTCATTCTTCTCAACAAAGCTTCAGCTGTGATTAACATCAAACACAGCACATGGTAAGCCACTCAACAGGTAAAAGGTTGGATAAACATTAATTCTCCTCTTTGGCTACAGCAGAAACACACAGTGTATTAGGCTTAATTTGCATTGAACACTTTGATTTTAGGATTGCTTTCCAACTGTGGGCGCAATGAAAGGTTACGACGGGATACAAGATGAGAGTCTCCACCACCCAAGTGTTGCAAGAACAGGTAAGAGAAATACTTGTCAGGCACAAATGAGTTGTAGAACCATCAAACCAAGTGGGTGGTAACAGCTGAGGCAGAGGAGAGGGATGGGGCACCTTCCAGGATGGATCCCCACCACAGCAGTACCCTCCAGTGAAAGGCATCTTCAAGTGCTCTCAGCTCTTTTAGCCCATACCTCAGACTTCAGCTGGTGATGATCTCCTGGCAGGTCAAAACGGCACCGAGCTGTCTGGAGACAGACAGAACCACATTTGACATTCACAGCTCTTCAGGGATCAAAAAATTAAGGAGATGTCTTCCCGCCTAGCCGATAAAAAGCAGCACACCTCTCTCATGACATGAATCACTATTTTCGGATGAAAAAGCATCTAATTGAAAAGTCTCCCACCAGCTCTAGCACAGTCTTCTCAAACAGTTTCTCAGCATGGTTTCAAATTACACTTTGCAAGAAAATGGCTTGATTTAACTCCCTCAGTTTGTCCCAAAACTCAAGCGGATCTCCACTGATAATTAGATTGCCCAGATGAAAGCTCAAGATAAACGGCCAGAGATCTACTTGAAGCAACACACTGCCTGTAATCTGCCAGGGATTCAGCCTTGGTATGGAGAAAAAAATATTTAATAAGTGAGCTTCTGCCTTCTTAAACCCATATAAAATGAAGATAAAGCTTCGCTTAGCCAAAATGCCTCATTGTGCCATTCAGCATGCTCCAGTCACAGTCCTTGGAAAGAGGTGGGAAATGTCTCGTAGGAGATAAGGAAGCAAGCTAGAGACAGAAGTTGGTTTGTTATTAAAACAGTAGTGGGGAAACAAACAAATAAAAAGTAAGAGCCTCAGCCTTCATGCAAACACCATCCTGCACAGATGCAGGATACATCCAGTGAGACAGTAAAAGGAAAAGGACTTCTCTGAACACCGTCATTTCACCAGGAGGAAGAGCAGAGTTGAGTGGGGATTTTCAGGTGTGGACAAGAGGCAGAACAAAGTTGAGTATCAATCAGTGGATTTTGTCCGATTCCTGAGCAGTGGAGAGCAGGCGGAGGTCAGCAGGTAGCCCATGGTGACCAGTGGCAGCAGCAGACCCTGGTAACCTCTGCCCAGCAGCCCATGGGCATCCCGCCTGGCGATGGACCAGAGGTTGGCCATCCCCTGTGGACCAGTGTGTCTGTGGGTCAGATGGTTCTCAAACAGGCACATTCCCAGCACCAGTGCACAGCTTATCACCACGCTGCTGTCCCAATTAAAAACTTCCTCTGTTAACGTAATGGGAACTAACTCTAAGCAAAGAATCCTTTCCTTTACTGGGAAAGCATGAGAAGTGTTTCTGTGCAAGAGGTGGAAGTGTTTGAAAAGCTTTTTTAGACAAAATGCTCCGTTACAAACTTTGGGGGAATTGCTCACACAAGGTAGAGCTCAGCCCACGCTGGAAACGCACTCGTTCAGGGAGGAGGGGGAGCTTCCGATGCTTTATGCAAAGACGACTCGAGGCTTCTGAGAAAGGTTTTGCTATCCTCAGGTAACTGTGTCTGCAAATTAAGGACTGGACAGGGCTTCAGGCAGCCTGACCTAGGGGAAGATGCCCTTGCCCATGGCAGGGGGGTTGGACTAGATGATCTTCAAAGGTCACCTCCAAATCAAACCACTTTATGATTCTATAAATTACCAAACTAGGCTACCTCACTTCTTTGGGCTTACACAATCAAAATTAAGTTCCTAGGAAGTAATTAGAATATGCTTTCATTAAGTGAGGAGTTTTTTCCACTTACTTAGAAGTCATTCTCAAGGTCTTGCTCCTCACAGATCTCTGACTCAAGACCTACCAGCCCTGCATCTGTTGGACAGTGACTTGACATAGCAGATGGATTACAAAAACATTGCTTTTTCTGAAGAAATCAAGCCCCGCATCTTGTGGTGGTGGTTGGACAGTGAGCTCAACATAGTGAAAGAATTACAAAGAACTTCCCTTTTCTGAAGAAACCAAAGTTAGTTTCTCATTAAGCAAGCCAGCTGCATTCAGAAACATACTACAACCTTCTGATGGCACTTCCATAACTATGAACCTAAGGCTAAACCTTTCTGCAAACATAATTTACATCATACCAAAAAGAAGCCTCATGTGAAAGGAACCAAAATGTTTGCTTTTAGATCCAGTATTCCTGCATTCCAGCCACGATTCAAAGTCTGAGAAGGGATCAGCTCCTTCCAAGCTCCACGTGCTCGTCATTGCAGGCACGAACAAGCACTTCACACTCCCCCTGGCTGGTGTGTGCAGCCGCATACCCTCCTGCAGTTTCAGGGGTGGGTTGTGACAACTGCCTAGCAGACAAGTAATTCTGGTAAGAGATTTCTTCAGGAAGACCTTCCTCATAAGACGATGCCCTGACACACATTGGATTAAAAGCAAAGATCGAATGCTCCCACCGGATCAAATTAGTATGGTCCTTCCAACACAAACCTCACTGTCAATCAGTGCTGAGGAAGCCAACCCTGCGAGTCTTGGAGGAGCCACAGATGCCCCAGCTGCCTGGGATCAGCACGAGGACCCTGAGACAGACAGTCCCGGCAGCCCAAACCAAGGCAGAGGGGAATGCTGAGCACCAAAAGTGTGGCCGAACTTCCAGTGTAACTGGGATATGGTGATGTCCCAACTTCCTGACAGTTAATGAACCAACCCCTGCCGGCCAATCCATGACACATGCTTCACAAGGGACCGTTGTTTGGGGAAGAGAATTGGGCTGGGCAGGGCAGCTGCAGAGCTTGGCTGTCAGAATCACAAGATGTGACCACATCGGCGTGGTTGAGACAGATACCCACAGCAAAACGGGAGCCGAGGGTGGTACAAAGTGGTGGAGCAAAAGAGGCAAAGCATGGGGCTGCGTGAAGGAGAAAGACATAGGAGGTGATAAAAGCCCGCTGTCAGCCCACACGTGAGGCAGGGGGTAACCCCTCTCCTCTAGGAGTGCAGCCAGCATGCCCAGAGATGAGGGACACCAGACTCACCTGCAAAGCAGCACTGCTCCTTCGGTCGTCCCTCACCACAGCAGGGCAGTGGGCACACACTTCTTGTCTGAGATCAAACCAGCCCGGCCACGACTGCCCACCCTGGCCCTGTCGGCCGGGCCAGCAGCGCTAACCTGCGCTGCCTCCAGGTTTTGCAACAAGCTGCTTGCATTGCATCATCTTCCCGCCTTCCTCCCCTTCCCAGCCCTCCACAATAATCCCAGCCATCTCGAGCACAGAGGGTAGCTATAAAGGGCTAGCATTTAGGAACAGCAGCGAGGCAGTTTCATTTTTCTTGCCAGAACTACAAAGCAGTTTCCATGGCAGTTTCACCCACGCACTTGCCTGCTTGCTGTTAAAACTTGACGCTGTGCAAGTCACCCGTTTTTGTTTCGGTGCTTGACCCAATCCTGCCCAGCTCTGTAGTCTTTCAGTTCCATGCACCACCAGAGCTAGTAAAATCCCCCATTCAAAAGGGTAGGAATGCCCAATTAATAAAAAATGGCACATGAAATAGGATTACTGGTCTGACGGTGGGAGGGGGGGGAAAAAAACCTCAGTCTCAGAAGTGTTTTGCAAATTAATCCCACAAGCCATCACTGTAAAGACTTTGTAGTTCCTATACGTTGATGGATTTACAACAAAATGCCTCCAAAAACTACATACACTGTAGTCACGTAAGCCTGAAGTAAGTACAGAGCATGGGAAATGATACAAGGGTGATGGTCTGACTGATCTGACTACTGGGTAACCAGCTGCTCCTGTTCTCACACACAGATATCAGAGCGCAGTTTTGATATATTCTGCCCAGATAAATCTTATCAGAAAGGAAGTACAACACTGATGTAGAACTACATTTCACAGCGAGGCAGGTGTGGAGTGTGTTCGCTTTGGGTAAACGCTCCTTTTTTTAGCCACAAGCTCACTGTTCGGCTCTCCCCTCCTCCTCCACGGCTGCACCGCAGGAGGAAAAGAGGCAAAGCCGACGCTTGGGCCGCACCCCAGGTTTGGTACAGGACCAGCAGGGCCTCCTGCCCCACCACAATTTGTTGGGGCACGCAGGAGTAACAGGAAGGCTGCAACGTCAGAAAGGTGGGTAGCTGACAGTGCTTGGGGCAAAGTCAGTGTGGCCGAAGGGGCTGGTGTCTAAGGGGAATTTTGCCTCCATCTAGCCCAAAGAGTCAAGGCTGCACAAGGAAGGGCTGGAGAAAAAAAGATGTCCAAATACAGGCAGCTTCATTTTATCTCAGTCTTTTTCTCGAAGTATGACAAAAGGCTTCCCGCTCCCGCATGAGATCAAATCAAGACTTGCTGACATGTTGTGGGGTGGTTTGTTTTGGTCCCCAAAAAAGCAAAAGTAAAGATGATACCCACCAGATAAATGGGCAGCCAGACCACATTCTGGGTCTCACTGCTGACGATGTCACGTAGAGCAACCCTGCACCCCCTCACCACAGGGCCGGCCCGAAGAGGGATTTGTGCAGAAAGCTCGTTGCTGTCACTAACGGATGTGATAGCTGGGGGAGCAGGATGACACAGAGGTACCAGCTGTAAGAAATGCAAAAGGTTGGCAGGTTTGGTCAGAGCCTAACTGTGATGCCACTGCAAAATACCGCATGGACTCAGCCCCCTCATTTGCACAAGGAGAGGCATTACCTTGTAGCTGGCCTTACAGTTTGGTTTGCATGGCAGAAAGTGAGCTCTCAACTCACATGCCTCCATGAAAGGGGCTTGTTCCATCTTGCTCAGAAGCATGAGTCAACTTACAGAAAAGTTTAACTCCCATGAGCAAAAACAAAACTAAAAGAATTTGTCATTCATAGAATCAGAGAATGTGTTGGGCTGGGAGGGACCTTTAAAGGTCATCTCGTCTAACCTCTGCAGTGAGCAGGGACATCTTTAGCCACATCAGGTTGCTCAGAGCTCCATCCAACGTGACCCTGAATCCCTGAATGTTTCCAAGGATGGAGCTTCTACCACCTCGTTGAGCAACCTGTGCCAGTGTTTCACCACTCTCATTGTAAAGTATTTATTCATTTTATCTAGTCTAAATCTATGCTGTTCAACCCCATCAGCCTACTAGTTAGGCCATTAGCAGGCAAAATCTTACTTAGATTTCTAATTTCATGGGAATTGTCTTTCGCACCTCCCTGCCCCTCATGCAGAAGCCTGGTCTGCCACAAAACCTGCATCTGGAACCCAGTGACAGGGATAAGTGAAGCCTCCCAGCACACAGTCCTGTCAAAGGAAGCTGAATAGCTATCCTTAAAAATTGTTGTGTCCCCACCAGCAAAAGTGTTGTCTTTGGACTAAGTATGCACTTTTTACTGGGATAAAAATTACTAATACCACTCAGACTGCCAAAACTTACAGACTATATTTTTCCACATCATCAATCCGGCATCAAAAGAAATCACTCTTAATTATGTTTACAGGTCTGGGGGCAGGGGGGGAGGGTATACAGGGAGACCGAAATACAGTGATCTCCGAGAGGTGTTGTATTATACATTTCAACATACTTCTGTGAGCACGTACAGTGCCATCTCTCCCCATGTCACTTATCTAGAACAAGAAACTTTGAAGTATAATAAGCGCTGCTGCTGCTAGGCTCTTTAAGTGACAGCAGGAAGGAAACAAGCTACTGGCTGTAAATATTCTCCTTAGTTCCACTCCACTGGGACTTGAAAAAAAAAAAAGGCAGGTGATTTTAAAGCAAAATAACTATGAAACAAATGAAAATTAGCATTTCCCCCCCAAGGGTCTGGACAGCATGAAAAGCAAAGAGCTGCTTTTGATGGTGCCCTGCACCATGCTGTTCTGCTCTCCAGGTATTTCCTTTGAAGGACAAAGCAGGTTCAAAAGGACTCTAACATCTGTGATGGTTTATCTGGAGCAGCCAAAGCACAACAGTGTGGCTTCATCACTTACAGAAGTTTCCTTGAAGGATATCCTTGTGCTTCTCCACGTGCCAACCAGGTTATGAGGGGTAGGATTCCTCTCAACTAGCTTTAGCCAACTCCAGAACAGATGTACAGGCTTAGGGTATCACCTTGCTCCTCTCTATAACCAAAAAAGGCATCTCCAAATATACATTTATCCCTTTGGAGGAGAGATGGGAGGAATGACCCCCCAGAAACACCTGCCTACCCTAGCTTCTACCAGACCTCCACCAGCAAATCAGACTGCTCCTCAGAGCAGACAATGGACTGAATCGAAAGCCATCAGAAGAAAAAAACACCTTGATGGAGTTCACCTTTTCTTTGTGTGGGCAGTTAATGGAGAGATGTAAAAGTCTCCGAATAGTCTTTGGGGCCTTGGTAACTCAGAAATCCACTTCTCTCACAAGAACGACGACTCCTCCTAACGCTTGTGCTCCTCAAAAATATGAGTTTTCTACACAAAGCTTTGGATTTCAGGACTGCCTGGGCACTGATCCCAGCACTTTCAGAGCAAAGGATAAACACTTTGCTTCCGCTCTTCTCCAGTTGCCTAACTGTTACGCTTTACACCCTATTGCTTGTGTTGGTACCTCTCCTGAACTGAAAAGATGCTCGAAGCCAAATTCCTGCTCTGATCTCATAGAAGTTCTCATTTCCAAAATTCTAACAAATACCTATTGTTCTTCTCCTCCAAGATGCGGCGCCTCCACCTTAATCCATCATTCAGCTGCTCACTTCTGGGTGTTGCACTTTCTCTTGGCTGTGCGTGCCAGAACACTTTTCTCCTTCCTCCCAGCAGATTGCACAGCCAGGAAGGTCCTGCCTAATGCGGGACCGCTGGTTTATGTCCACCATGGGTAGACATACAACGGTATGGCACCTTTGCACTCCAAACTTGTAGCAGCCAAGTTCAGGTAGTGATTGGAAAATAGACTTTTAAAAACCTGTTTTCACATCCTTTCTATACAGCATCCAATGTGCCTTTATTCAGTGGGTTGCTAAAAAAGGTGGTGGACAAGTTAGGTCCTCAAATACATTACATTTTTTTCTGCGGTGACAATTACACATTCGTTGTCAACATCTCTTAAGAGATACGTGATTCCTAATGCAAATAACTTACCAAAAAAACCCACAAAGAAAAACAAAACACAACCAAAAAAAACCACAACACAACACTCTTCTGCTGCTGGTGTTCTAGGTGAAGCAAAAAAAGCAGAGGGGTTGATTTTGAAGTATTTTTCTCAACAGCCTGCTCCAAGCTTTCGAGAAACTATAAGCACACAAAGCAGTCTGATGCACAAACTGTCACTTCAAAGCGTGACAAAGAATAAAAAGCATGACAAAGAATAAAAATGCCACATACTCATCCCAATAAACCTCCCACATCAGCATCACTAAGTGAAACCACTACTAGGATTGTTATGGTCTGAGTTTTTTACGGTTTATAGCTTGTAGTTCCTTTTTTTCCTCCTTCCTGATTTTGCAGAATTGATTCTGACTTCTGATTTCAGAGGTCCTTCTGTTCCCCTCAGAGTTACACCACCTCCCAACCCCACTGCAGCAGCAGTTTGGGGAAGCAGATCCTTTGGAAGTGAGTTCTCCCAAGCTATGATCTCAGCATGCTTTACATGGCATTTCTTTAACAGCAACAGGGCAGTGAACCACACCCCACAATACCCCACAGCCAAAGCAAACTCACCTTTAGTTTAAACAAACCAGCGAACCGACACGGTCCACTGCAGACACACAGAGAGCACGGCTCATTTTTCAGTTCATTTTTTGTTAGGACTCCAGAGTGGCTTACAATAACCTTTCAGAAGTACATGACTGTTAAATAGCCACTAAATTTCAAGAAAAGTGCAGCTAGCTCAGTAAATAAGGGCAGCAATTAAATGCAAGTCCTCAAAACCAGGATAGTAAGTAAAATCCTCATCCTTGTAATTTAAAAATTAACCGGGTCAAGATCTACAAGGAAAGATACAAACAAATCACAAGGACAAGGAAAATAATGAGGCAAGGCTGAATGTGAAATTTGTACAGCTCAGAAGAGAGAGAATTCTGGGGAGACTGAAACTAAGAGTTACTGCTCATTCCAAAGAACAGCAGAAGGAAGAGGTGTGAGCCAATATGAAACTGAATACTACCACTAAGTAGGCAGCAATAAATTTAGTATTTCAGTCAATATAGCAATGACGTGGATTTCTCAGAAAAGGGGTTAAGACCCAACATAGTAAACACTGAGGACAAACTCAGATTCACAGGAAAATTTAATGAGGGATCCTGCTCAGCAAAGAAGCTAGTAGCACATTTTTTCCTACAGCAGTTATTTCAACTCCTCAACACACAAAAACTGCACCTCTACAAAAATAAAGTTTCCAGAATTTTTTCCACTTGAGTAAAAAACAAAAACAAACAAACAAACAAAACTCTAAAAAAAAATACCTGGAACCAAAAAAATTTCACGGTATTTTACTTTGGAAACTCTGCTACATGGCACTCCTGTATCAGATACCACTCACAGCACTCATGGTATTTTACTTTGGAAACTCTGCTACACGGCACTCCTGTATCAGATACCACTCACAGCATTCACAACCCACCACCATCCAGTGATCTTGCAGTGCCAGCACTACAGAGGGAGTGCTCAAATGCCCAAACTCACAGCACAAACGGCCACAACCCTCCCCAAAATCACAGAGGAATTACTCACAAATTCCTTGAGATAAACACTCAGGCAGGCTCTTACATCCAAGCTAATACCCCAATGCCTTCTTTTATAGCCAGCAGCTTTCAGGTCACAACTGATCTGTTTCAGCTTACTGGCTGAGATGAATCATCCCCTCCCAGAAAAATCCTCCCCCCCCCGGCTTACCATAACATGAGGTGAGACTCACCACCTTGTACGTAGATGTCTAAATTTAGTCAGATGAACACTACATTGAACACCATTCGGCATGACAGACAGTCAGGATTTTGACACCAGGATACCAAAGGATGAGGATATAATCTGAATACTACCAAAGACAACGATATAGATAGCAGTAACCCTGGGTTACTAATTCTTGGTCAGTACTGACTGGAACTGACACCAACCAACTCTGCCCAGAACTGCTCAGCTGCTTCTCCACAGAATCACAGAATGTTAGGGGTTGG
>NW_009693816.1:0-52435 GCF_000703405.1 Apaloderma vittatum
CGGGAGGGAATCCTTTTTGCTTGTTTGTTTTTGACCAAAATGAAGCGTTTCGAAACCTCTTTATATATATATATTTATTAATTTGGTATTGATTTCAGTAAAACTTTATTCCGGGAAAAGAGAAACGGGTCTGAAGCACGCCCGGCGTTTGCAGCACGGAGCTGGGAGGTGAGGGCTGGCTGTGGTCCTTTCAGTGACATTTCCTTAACCTTGTGAATTACTCCTGTGCGTAAAGCCCAGAGGTCAGACACCCAGATATTACAACCAGCTGAAAATGAGAGGTGTTTTGTTGTTCTTTTTTTTAATTAGTCTCACGTTCCATTTTTGGTATGGAAATGTATTCAGAATAGTTGAATTTTGGCAAAATGGATAATCTGATTCCTTCTGTCCCCTATTCTTTGCGCTAGGGTTTTGAAAACTGTCTCTAGGATGCTCTGGAGCAGGGATGCTGGGAGTCTGGCCCGGCCAGCCCTCTCAAGTCAGAACGTTATGCTGGGACTTTCTAAAGAACATTTGGTATTGGCTGGTCCGAAGCTACCATGGTAGTACAAACTCATCAAGACTCCTGATTACATGGCAGAAGCAGTAAAAATCTTGTCAGGTGCAATATTCCTTATTATTCTCTGACATCATGTATTTAACAGGCTTGTCTTATTTCCCTCTTCATTCTGAGGAAGAAGCAGTCCCTGCAGGAGCTGATTTTTTTCACAGGCGAGGTGATAACAACTCCGTGACTGCCAAAGCTGTGTGCGTTGGGGATTTGTGAGAAAAACAGATTGCCCAGAGAGCTCTGTTCTGTGGTTTCAGTGAATGCAAATGCATTAATGTATTTATGGCATCAGTTAGAGATGGGGCTAGCTACTGTTTGGTGGTAAATAGGAAGTCCTACAAAGAAAAAATACCGTAAAATTATTAGGAGACAGAAAAGGAGCACTTACTGACATGAAATCACTAATGCCTGTAGCCACTTTTGGTCAGCACTGAGGAAAACCCCATAGGAAGTCTATAAACTGTGATGGCCATGGCACACATCCTGATGGTCCTTTCTGAAGCACAGCACCTCGTCCCAGTGAGAAGGTATGACCTCTTCCATGCAGGGATGTGATTTTTTTCTGTGTGTGGTGACAACAGCTTGCTACTGTGGATAAATTAAGATTGATCACTTCATTTGACAGTAGGTATTGAATAACATTGTGCCTATGTCTGCAAATTTTGTAGCTCTGTGTTGAGGCTCCCACTGAAGAACACGGGTCTCCCCCTGTTTGTAGGAGGGGACACTGAGGTCCAGAAATGCGACATTTCACAGGTTCATGCGAATTTGAAACACAAGATTTAACTCCAGATCGTTTGGTTTAACTAGTAGCTATACCAGCTTCCTGCAGGGCATTCAACATCTGTGAAATGTTTTGAGATCCACAGGGGTATTAAAGAAGGAAGCCACATAGTCTGGAGGAAAAGAAATGGAAGGGCAAGCAGGAGCTGAGGTAGTGCTGCTGGTGACTCCATGACATCTCCTTGCTGAGGCTCTGGCAGCCTCGGTCTGTACTGCTGTTCCCATTCTACTGGGGGGTGATGGTGGAGGCCAAAAATGAGGTACTTCATCAGGAGAGTTCAAACCTTATCGTCTTTTGTGTCAACTCACAGCTCTTTATGGAAATGGCCGAGGTGAGGCTAAAACAAAGAGTTGTGGGTAGCTTACTGATGCGTGGGCTGAGGGCAACCTAGATCTCTGCATACCTATGGAAATGATACCTGGTAGCCGGGACTCTGCGTTTTTGCTGACGATGTCATAACATGATGTCGTGCTGAGCAGCGAAAGGCAAATTTAAGCTTGAAGGGAGAGGCAGGTTCCTGACTTTGGATCCAAGACAGCAAGAGTTTTCTGGGTAAGATGATGGACTTGGCAGCGTTTGGAGTCTTTAAATTGAGATATCTTTTTACAGTCTATAATTCAGCATCTTGGAGAAATCCAAAGGAGTGAAGAAGTAGGGATCCCTTTGGCCTTATAATTTGTGGATCTATTGCTATTATTCTTGGAGAGGAGTTGTTTTGTACTGTCCTAAATGTACTTGTTATACCTGTCCTTTTGGTTAAGACAATGACTGTACTCAGCTCGAGCGCTTCAGGGCTGCCGGCAGTCACTCATTGTGTCCAGGAAGGGTATTTCCTCTCATGGCGTAATTAGTCGGATGAATTTATTTTTTTCTTTCCTCTGAAGCAGAAATGAGCCACAATGGGAGACTGAGCATGCCAGGAAGGAGGAGGTCTGGGGGCAGTGCTGGAGAGAGACAGGAGAGTCTGTATTCTTCCTGGGGACAAAAACCTCTTCTTTTTGCTGTCATGACGCTTTGATGGCAAGTTTAGTTTGTGTCCTCACAATTGTATTTACCATAGAGTCTGGGGCGAGATTCTGTAGTTTTTCTCTTTCCTCTGTGGCATGGGATTGGTCAGTAAGGTCATCTCCATGAGACTCGTTCTTTGCTAGTTTTGGAGTAGCCACACTGGCTGTGGCCCTGATTTTGGGCTCTTTGTTCGTAGTGTGCAAATCTGATCTGCTTGGACTGAAGGACTTCTGTCCTTAGCCAAGTTACTGTTGCAAGAAACTGCATGAAGTTTTAATACATTGTGATATGTGGGAGGTTTGACTAGATTTTTGGCAGAGTCCTTTCTGCTCCTAAACCTTCTGACAGCCCATGGAAGTTTTCCCTCATGCAAGATGGAGGAAAAGTATCCTGAAAAAGCTCCTGAAAAAGAGAAGCCTAATGTACTGAGAGGACTTAAAGGGTCGTGGCATGAAGGAGAGCTACTTGTTCTGATGATGAAATCATAGAAGTAATGGGAGCTTTCATTGTGGCCAGTTGTACCTTAGGATTCTTTGTTTCTGGATTGAGTTTAATAAATGCTGTGTTTAAGAAAATGAAATTAAGTTGTTGTGGTGTTTTGTTTTGTTTCTTTTTTTCAGTCTCAGGCAGCCTGCTATTACATGGCAAGACAGGAGAAGTCACAACATGACTAATTAAAGGGCAGCAGTGCTTCATTCCCAAAGGCTAATTATTGTGTAGAAAATGGGTCAATTACTTAGAGAAATTGTTTGCTAGCAGGAGGCTGGTAAAACCTCTCTTACTGCTCTTCACCTTCCTTTTGTGGGAAGCACTGCCCACCTCCATAGGCAGCTGCAGGACCTTGGTGAGCTTTCAGATGCCAGTGCCGTGTCCTGCAGGTGGGGAAAAGGCAGCTGAGAGAACATAGCTATGGTCCCTTCTGTTCTCTGTGTTCCTGCGTAGCTGCAGATGAAGCAGTGTCTGACAAAGGTGTTCCTGAGTTGGATCTGGAGTGAAACACCTGAACAATACAGGTGGGAGTTCTCTTTTCAGAGTTAGATCTGCATTTTGCGAAAGGTGAAGGATGGTTATTTTTCTTTGCTTCTAAAAGAAGATTGATCATCTACGTAGCTAATGTTTTCTGACATGAAAGGTATTAGCTGCTTGTGGCTTCCTTGGTGTGGGTTTGCAGATGATCTCCTTTTACTTCTCAGATCTGTTTCCTGTATGTATTTTAGCATTCTCTGGTGACTTTCTTGCTCTGCAAGCTCAGTATAGACAGGGTGAGGGAGCGGAGGGCTGCTTTGCCGTGCTCGTCAGAAATAAACTGGTCTGCTTTTCACATTTCTGTGGTGGTACGTGAGGCAGGAGTATCCAGATGGTTTCTGAGCTCCTAGGTAAGGTGGTTGTGCAGGCAACCAGAAAGAGTCCTGACAGAAAGCCAGCCTGGGCAAAGGCTTTGGCTCTACAGGAACAGATTACCAACATCTGTGCCAACTGGGAACAACGTGCTCTTTCTGGTTAGTCAGAGTGCGGCATTCCTCACTGTAAATGATACACCCAATCCTGTCTAGTGAGAGCCAGAGCCCATGCACCTCACACCTCGCAGTCCATCTAAAACAAGTGTAAAAGACACGGATTTGCAGGCGCATGCTGCTCTTTAACATGTCCTTAGAGGCTAAATGAAAGGTAGGCTGCTGTAGAGATTTGTTTGTAGGCATATCTGAATGAGAATACCTATCAGTTGCTAGTTCAGAAGTGTCTAATCACTGCATGACAGAGAGAAGTGTTTTGTGTTACCCTTTCTTTTGTCCTGGATTTTTATTAGTGTCAGTGCACAAGAGTTCACCCCAACCTTATTTCAAAACTCCCCCGCCCTCACAGGCTTCTGTCAAAGCTGGATTAAACGACTGAGGGAATCTTCCCTACTGCGAATGCATGCTGTCTTGCTTTCATTGCATAAGATCCAAGCATTAGTAGTCATTAGATGTTGATAGCATAGCGTGGTGAAGCGGCTGCTTGACTCCTTCCTTGCTGGATCTTTGCGCTCAGGTGTGCCGTAAGCTGACGGTAGCCTGCATGAAGAACTTCTGTGGAGCACTTTTCTTCCCCATTTGACTTGACTCTGTCGGGATCGTGAAGGAGACAACGAAGTATCTCTGAAAGTGGAAAGCTCTTGCTTTCGCGTGGGTAGCTGTGGCATAGTGCTGTGTGTACTGCTGAGTACTGCCTTCTGGGGATGGGTAGTCTATTTTGCTTCGTTTTTTCACCCAGAGTACATGCACAGAAGATGGTCCAACTCCTTTGGCTCTGCCAGCCTAATCTGGGCTGAGAAATCTTGGCGGGGGCTGCATCTATGCAGGGCTCTAGGTAGAGTGGTTCCTCGCTGCTTGTGGTAGAGAGTGCCTGGTGACAGTGGTGTATTTGGCTGTTTCCTCTCCTGGTAACCAGCCTAGCAAAGCTGGGCTTGCTTAACCCACAGGACACTTAGGCACCTGTATTTTCTTTGTATTTTGTGTCTTTGAAGAATTATGGCAAGGATGATTCCAGTAAATTCTAGAGGAAGAGTTACTTCTTTTTGTGATTTCTGGTGTTTTCAAGAAGTGTATATAATTTCCCCTAGTGGCATGATAGGTACCATGTGATTTGGTTTATTTTGATCCAGCAGTGCTTTCCAAGGCAGATCTTGCAATTAAGCTTTTAATTGGAAGTGGACGTGCACAAGAGCCGCAAGATGTAGGGCACAGTTTATAAAAATGCTTGAATGTCTACTAGGAAGAGAGGAGCTGCTGCAAAGGTAACGTAACGATTCCTTAGCAATATAGAGCTTTGCTGTTGTTGCTTTTTGATTTTCTTTTGCTGCTTAATCCTTTACTATGGAGATGAGATACTGAGTTTCCAGAACATCATCTTCAGTTGGTTGATCTGACCGAGGCTGGTGAGGAATCAGGAGCACCCTGGGCAGCCAAGCCATTCTGTGCAGTGGAAGACTTGGGTGCCTATATGAAGCAGGCAGTTTACTATGTTATATTTTACTGGTACGTAACTTGTGGGTGTGCAGAAAGTCCAACTTCTAGTATCCAAGTCTTCCTGTTAGGTGCTTATGTCCTTTTGGAAAAAGTGCCTCAGTTTGGTGTTTGTGTTATGAGATATTACTGCTCACCACCACAGAGGCAACTAAGCGCTTAAATTGTTCATAGATTAGCTAGAGTGTAATTAGTTTTCCAAAGATCAGATCAATAAGTAGAGCATGTTGATTTCTAAAAATGTCATGTGCACATGTGTTGTGATTCACCTCTGGTTTTCATGGTACAAGCTCCAAGAGCTGCATTACTGCTCAGTCCTCCCCGTTGGGGGGTATGTTACCTTGTGTGGGGGGCAGTGGGAGTGGTATTTTTGTTTTCTTTCTTCTTCTCCCAGCTACATATCAGACACAGAAGACAGGAAAATGTCACATTCTGATGGAAGAAATGTAGTTTTCTTCATCCGAGATCCTTGTTTGAGAAACAAGGACTGGACAATGTCATGACAATGATTAAAATTTGCTGCGCTTTAGACCGGGGCTTAGCAACGTTTGGAGTACTAAAAAGCTGTAAGTGCTAACACCAGCACTTTCACTGCATCTTTCATCTGAGAATCTCTCTATTCTTAATGAATTTTCAGTGTGTCTCTGTGAGGCTGGTATTATTAGTATCATTTTGCAGACAAGTAGATAAAATAAAATGCTTATATAAGCATATTCAGCAAGCCAGAAAAAGGCAGGAATTAAATTCAGGAATACTAATGTTTCAGCCTGTTTTTGAGCTACTATCTTATACTTTCTCTTTTGCTAGAAAAGAGACTGAAATAATTAATTTTGGTAGCTTTTTTTTTCACTTTTTTTCAATTTAAAAAAAAAAAATTCCCCCCCCATTGGGTTAAGAAGCACAAAAGTGAGACATTATTATGCAACATATCTAAGTGTGCATGTGATACTTGAAAAAATGATAATCAGATAAGTTGCTAGGCAACAGTACCCTGCCTTCAATTACCAAAAAGCCACTGAGTTTGCTTTCATGATGTAACATGTGTTCTGTACTTCTTCATAAAGCAAGTGTAGGTGGAGTTCCCTAAGAGTTGCTCCTTTTTATCTCACCTTCTGCTTAACCTGCCATATTGCGAGGTCAGATTTGACCCCAGTTTTAGAGAAAAGAATTCACAGAACCTGAAATCAAATGTTAGATGAGCTCTTAAAGATAAGGAAGTGAATGTAAGCGTATTTAAGTAAATAACAATTCCCTCCTGTGGGTCTTTGATGGTTCGACAGCTTACGGGAAGTAGCCTGTAGCTCACCCTTGGGACCGTGACAAATAAGAAAATGGGTGAGAGATTCATGTTAAAAGGTAGACAGCAGGGATATGTGGCAAGCTGTGAGAAGTCATAAAGCGGTCACAGTAGCCCATTGGCCCCAAAATGTTGAGAGCTGCTGTAATGCATGAAAACCTGAATGTAAACCCAACTGGTTCATTTTCAGTGCCTTAGCAGGAACAGAATGGAAGGAGCATAAGCGGAGGTGAGTGTACATGGAGGGGA
Source organism: Apaloderma vittatum (assembly GCF_000703405.1). NCBI lineage: Eukaryota > Metazoa > Chordata > Aves > Trogoniformes > Trogonidae > Apaloderma > Apaloderma vittatum. Next base: position 6,894 of record NW_009693816.1, read on the forward strand.
AAGTGAGAGTCTAATAATGTAAGACAGAACTAGCAGCGTGAGGGTATTTGTTTGTTTATTTTTTTGGAACCTGAGTTTAGTTTAATTTCTTTTTTTTTTAAGACAGGTTGCAAGACAAGAACAACAAAAATTAAAGACCCTTGGCAGTTATTCTAAATGCATTTCTGCTTTTGTCAATAAATAGCCACAGAAGCATTTGCAGATGCAGTAATTGGGGGGTGGGGGTGCAGGCATCTGCCCAGGCCTCTTCATCTCCGGTGTGGTGACATGACTTTTAAAAGAAACTCAGAGTTCTGGAGGTCTAATGTGCTTCTGGAGGCTTTGCCAGAAATTTTCAGTAGTGATAGGGTACCCAGCTGGAGGTGTCTGGGATGCACCTAACCTTCGTAATCATGTGTTTTACTTGGTTAACTGCAAGTTGTTTCTTTACAGAGTTGTTTTTCTAATTGATTTATTATTGTTGTTGTTCCAGAAGAGAGGCATTTCCTTTTCAGGAGGTGGGTACCGTGTAGCAGTGCATGCCCTAGGTATCTCTGTGAGGTAATTCAGTCCTTTTTGGAATGAAATTCAGCCAAAACTACCACGTTTTGTGGTCTGTCTACTAGTCTATGTTCAGAGATACTCAGATGCCAGCTCATCTGTGTGGAGGTTCAAAAGGCCTTGTGAAAAGGCGTTTTGGGACTTCAGTTGAAAGTGAAATCTGCATCACCCCCATGTAAGTCCTACCAGAGCATGGCAAGTTTCTGAGAAGACAGATGCTCTCTTTCTGTTTCCAGATTTGGCACTTTCTTCCCAGGAGAATCCCAGATAAGTCATGGAGCACTGGTCTGACTCGGTTTCCCTGTTGGACACTTTATCACTGGGTGTTTACATGGACCTGAGTTTTCTTTTTTGGAGTGCTTTAGGAATAATGAGGAAGTGTAAATACTAAAATAGACAGTTGAAGGAATGCACGAGTAACCACTTCCCCACAGTCAGGAATTTGCTTTCCTTTTTATTTGCTTGTTCTTTGTATTCTCATTTGATGAGCACTACAGCTAAAGTATGCTCACGTGCATTCCCCAACCTGCTGACACCAGGAATGTTGGTGTCTGTGTCAGAGGAACAGCCAGAGCATGGAGGAATCCTGTTTTAGGAGGCCTGAGTCTGGCCTAGTAGTGGATTTTAGATTTTAACTATTTCTGTATATGCAATTGAATGGTCACACTACTGTTGCTGGGTTTTTGCCATTTTTTTTTCCCTGCTGCAAACATTACATGTTTGTAATCATTAGTATTTCAACACTGTTCATTTATATACAAAAGAAACAAAAAAATAACTTTTTCTGAACAGCTCAAGCATTGCATTAATCACGTGAGTTTTAAGGTCAAACCTTTATCTTCAGCTGTGCCTCTGCTCAGGTGCATTGCGACATGGCCTTTGCTAGGGAAAAGTTCGTTTTCTTTCACGCGTAGATACACGTGTAACTGAACCTATGGTTTCTCCAGCGCTGCAAGTTTAGGAAAGGAAGTTTTTTTGTGAAAAGGGAATGTCTTCCTCCAGGGTGTTGGCCTGCGAGCCAGATCTGAGAGGTGAGAGAGCTGAGGGCTAGCGGGCAATAAGGGAGCGCGGGGGAGCGTTCGAATGGCTGATGGTGGTCTGGCTCCTGGTGAAGCCCCATGGGGTGGCCTGAGTGCTGGTGCCAGAGACTGCATTGTCCTGAAGTTAGGTTGGCTTGAAGCCTTTTGTCACGTTTGTATTTCTGCATTGAAGGAGTTGGGCTTGTGCTGCGGTTGCTTGGTTTTGTATGGTTTTGTACCTTGCTCTTTTCCAAAACAAATTACAGACAAATAGATCTGACTATGTAAAAAACCATTCTCAGTGTTCTTGTGATTCTAGGGAAACACATTTAAAAATTTTGTTTGCATGTGTCTGATAAATAGTTCAGTAGAAACCTATATCTAACTGTGACAAAATGCATATAATGAAAATAGAATTCATGCAAATAATTTTTAGGAACATCAGCTTTAGAACAATTTATACTAGAGCTAGCTAACAACCACATTCTTTTCCCAATTTGATGTACAAATACCTGTTAGAATAACAACTATTTCTCAAGATAAGAGAGACTCCAAAATAGATGCAACCCTCAGAGCATAGGCAGAAGATGCTAAATGTATCTCTATAATACCCATGCTACATTGATTTAATTAGTGGTTTTATGCTATTCATTGCTCCACTAATCTTGGTGGGAACGTTTTGCTGGGGGAGGATTAGTTATTTAATCTGCATTTTTAATTGGAGTATTTTTGTAGCTCAGTATTATCTAAATAAAAACAGCGTAGGTGTGGTTGTTTTATTTTAGGGAAAATGTTTCTCTTGAATTCCTGTTGAACTTTGGTGCTCAAAAACTCTGCGATTCATTTGGATAATGTGAAGATCCCGTTTGTTACACAGCCTGACACATGAACATCCTTGCTCTAACTTCTTCATGTGCAATTAATCCAGAAAAAATGCCATATATGGGCTAGCCTTTAGAGTGTCAGATCTGCGAGGCTGACGCGAGTGCAGCGTTAGGTGCTTGTGTGCTGGAGCTGACACCTCTTGGTGTTGACTTCTGTGAAAATCAGGAGCGTGGCATCCTAAATGCCAGCGCTCGAAGAAGAGAGAGGCAGCCCCAGCTCACAGGCTCCACTCCCTTGGGTCAGGCAGCTGTGCTGCCCGAGCCCAGCACGGAGGTAGAAGGCAGAGGGGTCACCAGAGCTGGGGCAGGGGAAAGAAGCAGCACCCGTGCCCCCAGGAACAGTCTGGGGTGGTGAGTGGGTGGCAGGGGCTTATGTGAAGGCCACTCTGTCCTGGAGCAGGGAAAAGAGAAGAAGAAAAGTGTGGTGATTGGAGATGTGAGGAGGAGAGGAGGTGGGAGAGGTAGGGAGGCAGCATTAGAAGAGGGAGGATGGGGATGAAAAGGAGTCAGCGATGAGGCTTCTTTGAAAGATTGGGGGATCAGCCAGGAAAATAAAGTGCTTTCTGGTAGACACTTCAAGAGTTAACTGAGAGCTTGGCTGAGATGGTAGCAATGAGGAACCTTTGGTTACTGTCTCCAGTGAAGTTGCTCTCTGTGTTTGGTGTGGCTGGGATCCAAAAGGATAGTGCAGAGTCAGAAGGCTTGGTCTCACCAGAGGAGAGGCAGGTCCCAGGGAGCTGCTCCAGGCTACAGGTGCCCCCCTGGGGCTCTGAGGAGGTCAGGTCTTCTAGTGCCTGAGGTACCGAAGCTAAGCTACCCATACACATAGCTCTTTCAGTATTTAAAACCTCCCTTGTGCTGTGCTTCATTAAGATTAAACTGTCCTTCTTTGGTTTAGGAAGGCTGCTTGGTTGGTGTATTAGCTGTCGGTCACACGCACCTGGTCCGAAAGCAACTGGCATCTGAAACCCCTTGGACTTGCTGGAGGCAACCTGGTCGACCCACGGATGCTGTGAACGAGGAGCTGACCAACAAGTGGGAGAGCTCCAAGATTCCTCCCCGGAAAAGGTAAGGGCTGGAGGGTAAAACTGGTGGGAGTGCATTTGTAGACCAGAAAACCAGAGCGCTTCTCTGAGTACAGAGCTGACTTCGTTGTAGATAGGACCTTTGAAATTTAAGTATGTAGAGAGCATAAAGGATGGTCAAGATATGAAGTTATTATTTCCATCAGTTCAAACTGCAAGTTGCTTGCTGGAGGCATAAGATTGCTGTTGGCAGACATCGCCCTTGATTTCTGTCTGCTTTGAGTCACATCATTCTGATTGCTCATAATTTATATTGCCAACCTTATTCCAGCCTTATTGTCTCTCTAAAACCTCACACTTAGACAGCCTTAGGCAGTTAAAACAATCAGGACAGTGGAGCAGTATCTCTGAGCTAAACCAGAGCAGTAGGTAAAGAGCAGAGGATTGCTCTCTCCGGTGGTAAAGGCACAGGTGTGAGTCAGATGATGAGGAATCTATTCCTGGCCCTGACAAGCAGCGAAGTCTCTGCACCTGATTCACCAGTGTGTTACTCTGCTAATCTTTTTAGGCTCATCTTGCCACTCTCCTCTGTTTATGGCAGCCTGTTACACTTGCACAGAGTGGATGTAGAACACTATCAAATTAGAAGGGTAATTTATATCCCAGAGCAAAACTGTCTATCGATCCTGGCAGATGGGCTGGACGTTGTGGGACCAGAAAGACAATTTCCAGACCTGGCAGCGTTTTCAGAGCATTCTGTGTGTCTGCAGTACGTGGCGAGGTACCCTAACAGGAGGTCAAGCCCAGTTGCTCTGAACAGCTTGCAGCAGTTCAGGCTACAGTATCGCTTTCCCTGTTGTGGATAGGGTTTCATGGGTAGGTCGTGCACGGTGCTTCATCTCTATCTAGGACTTTACTTTGAATATGTAGGTGCTACATATGTAAAATTCAGACTCACGTAGCACTTTTCCTCCCTCAGCCTATTCTATCTCAGTTTCTCATTACCCTCTCTTAGTGGTAGTGCCCAAGAGATCCCGCGCTAGGATATTCTGTTGTCCCACTCTTGTAGGTATTCTTGCTCTGGCAGACCCCTGTCTCTCCCTGAGACTGGGGAGCTGACCCAGGCAGCTGCTCATGGAAGGCAGCGAACTTGATTGTGGCAATGCCAACAGTGTGGATCGGCAGGGGCTGCTGCTGCCTTGAGCTCTGCCTGTGATCTTGCTGCCTGTTGTGTAGCTGAATACAGGGCTTCAGTTGCTCGAAAAATGCCTTCTACTGAGCAGTAGAGTCCACACCAGTGCTGCAAGGTTATGACAAAGCAAGTGTCAGCACCTCCTGGGGGAGGGCTGCTGGTGATGGACTGAGCCTGGAAAGAGTCCAGCCGTTCCGTCAGTGATGCAGCCATGAGTACTTCTGAAGAAAGCTGTGTCTGGCAAGTGCTCTGGTGTACGGTGCTGTTGCTGGGAGTAGAGCAAATGCTGCTTATTGCCTGCCCTCAAGAACCATCAAAGGAAGCGCAGACGTCTCCTATTACTGTTAAAACAAAAACCGAGTGCCGTATGGGCACAAGACAACATAGATCCATTGGCAGCAGAGCAAGACTATGAATTATTCATTCCTCCAATGCCTCCTGTATGTTCCATCCACCCAGGCTGTTCAGCGTGCTGTGTGCTGGGGATACAGACAGATCTGGTTCCAAAGCCACAGGGACATGACCCTGCAGACTGTGATCACCACTCCACTCAGTTTGTCCTCCATGAAACTGGCTTGTGCATTGTTGTGATATCCCTGAGGACGCAGAAGTAACCTTTGATCATCTTGTGGGCTGTTGGTAGGACCTCTTGTAACACTGACGAAACTGAGATGTGTCTGGTAGTGCCAGCCTGGAGTTGGCTGTGAGGTGAGGGCAATGAGTTACGGCCGAGATGGAAGCACCGACTGCTCTGGCCCATTTTGCAAAAGGGAGGTGGGAGCCTGCATCTTTTGTGTAGTATTGCTTTGGTTTTGTAAGAGAACTTAGACTACATCAGTTTGTTCTTAGCTCAGTCTTGCTGAGAAGCCAAAGTGCCATCTGCTAAAAGTTCCCTGAGCACAGGCAGGATTTTTTTCTCATGCAGAGCACTTTAGTAGAGAGGAGGGTATTTCAATGGCTGTTAGGGAACATCTATGAAATATGTAGCTTTTTCTCAACTTGTTTACTAGTGGGCATTTTTCTGTGTCATGGTTGTCAATTGCCAGCTGAAGTTGAGAGGCACTGAGGGCTTAAGAGAGCTGCAGAGAATTCTCCTCTGATTCTTCCATGAACTGCTCTGAGCTCAGGTAAGAGGTCTCCAGTGTGAGAGCAGACATTGCTTAAGATTTGTTCAGAGGCTGCAGAGGGTTTTTTACTTTTTTTTTGGTCCTTTTTCTCTTCTGCTGGTTGTTAGGAAGATTCCTTCAGCCATTTCACATACTCAGGCTGCACCATGCATACCGTATTGCAGACTTTTGAGCATTTCCCCCCATTTTCCTTCTGCATCTTCCAGAGTTGCTTTTGGCTTAGAGATATTCAGATTTTTGATGTGGGAAATGCTACCTGTAACTAGCAAGTGCTGTAGAAATGATGGGCTTAAAGCGAAAGCTTAACCCTTGCATTTACAGCTGTCTTGTAATGTGCCCTACCCCATTTTGAGAGCCCTGTGAATGTTCTTAAAGAACTTTCAGGAAAGGAAGAGAATGATACTTCTGTCAAGACACTGTAACTTGTGTCCAGAACAATTTTCAGCTTCTCATTATACCAGCGAGCTGGATTTGGCCTAGTGTGAGCCATTTTTGGAGTTGTCCTAGTCCAGAAGCTGAGGGAAGCCGTAGAGGCTAAGATAAAATCCCAGGCTGTGTTTGAAGGGTCCTCACTTTCAGAAGTAGTGGAAGCATCCTGGTGGGAAAGGTTGCCCGGCTGGTGGAGTGTGTTTCACAAAGAGGGCTCTCAAGGGAAAAAGGGTTGGTCCTGAAGTAGGTAAAGTGTGTTTGTCCTCTGGTCTTGACAGAAATGAGATGATAAACTGGAATAATACTTTATCAGTAAAAAGAATAGACAAACAGAGCAGGTAGTAGATTTGTGGTTTCCATAGCGATGTAGCTGTGGGAAGCTCTTGTACAGCTGAGCTTCGCCCTCACTGCAATCACACTTGAAAGCTATGAGTGTTCAGCTTTCCTGCCAGGGAAATGGAAATATCCATCAAACACAGAAATGGCTGAAAATGCAACTGCATGGTTGTGATTTGTTATGTTTGCTGGGTTAACCTTAGTACGTGGATGTTGGGAAGCTCAGCTCTGTCGTGGCTTATCTCTCCTTTATGTGTTGTCCTGCCCTGAAAGAGCGCATCCAGCTGTCACAATACCACCGTTCTTGCTGCACCAGGCAGTGATATGTTGACCTGTATCCTTTGCTTTTTATCATCTGCACGTACACACCCATCCCACGATGCTGATGCTGGTGACTCTCTGCTTACCCACACTGACTTCAGACATGCACTGACCAAGAAACGCGTACCTGACTCTTTCAAGGCTGATCAGAGCGCTGCCCTGGGGAACTCGGCGAGGTGTACTTCACATTGTTTGTAGCCATCACCTCGCTTGTTACTGTGGGCCACAGAAATGGGCTTCGTGTTACGTTAAATCATGGATTATTGCAATGGACATTTTGCAAGTGTTTTAATAATCAAAACATAGGGGCTTTGGGGAATCTCTGCATATAGAGAGAGGTGTTTGTAACCGTGAGTGGCTGAATTTGAGAGCCTTTAAATCTGGCTTTCTCAATAAGTTGCAGTGTGGAATTTTTCAGCATCTCAGCTGATGGATTATCAATGGGTCATAGAGGTAGAGGAAGGAAAATGCTCCGTGTGACCGCTGGATGCACACATCAGACAGCTGGGCACGTACTGGTCCTGCACACCCCTTTGCATAGTCCAGTCCTCGTGAGTCACGGGCATTTGTGCCTCATCTTCCTCCTTTTTTCTCGTGCTGCTGCTGGGTGCTTCTCTTGCTGTCTCCCTGCACAAATCTCCTTTACCTTCAGCATTTGTTTTGCTTGTCTGATTAATGTAATGGATCATCTGTTCCCTTTATAGAAAGGAGTGTTAATTATTTTCAGAAGGCGAATTAGGTTGCTAATGAGAAGCTCTACTGCAGCGATGTTTCCTTTACTCACTCTTAAGTGCCGTACAGAGCAGCTTATTGAATATGCTGTTAAATACAAATGCTTGTGTCTGGCTTTAATGCTTGTGTCTGACTTGGAGATGCACCTTGAGGTTCCCTGAAAGAAATGCTTTGGTAAACTTGGGAATCCACATGACACAGATGACTGAGCAAACGAGGCTGGTGCTGAGAGACACCTGATTGTGCAGCCTGTTTGACTCCTTGTGAATTCGATGCTTCTGGAAGTGGCTGGCCTCAGTTGCACTCTATATTCTGGTTTTGCTTGATGGTTTTTGGCAGTATCGATAACCAGTTGTGCTACCTGCCACACCAGGCTGTAGTTAGGTGCAGCTCTTGCATCAAATAGTCTAATTAGCCAGATGGCAGCCGGAGGCGCAAGGAGGTGGAGTGACTCATCCAGGGTCACGTCGCAGAGCACGGCAAACCTGGTAATAAAGCAGAGGTTTTATCAGTCCTGGGTTAGTGCGCTGCAGTATTTGTGCCTCTCTTAGGGCCCGCATAGCTCACTACAAGACTTGCATCGCCTTGCATATTGCTCTGTGAGGCGGCACAGCTGCTCAACAACCCCATCCATGTACCCACCTTGGCAGTGACTTAGGAAGGTCCTTTTGCTTCTCTGTCCGAGTCATGGCTGCTTCTTGCTTCTCTCCTTTCTTTACTTTTTGTTGTAGAAATCTCAGTGCATTGTGGAATTGCTGTGAGAGCACTACTGTATTCTAGATGATATTTTAGTTTTAGGATCTCAGGGTGAGACGTGTTGGGGTGCATATCCAGCATCCCCTGTGTTTTGAGTCTGAGCCTTCATGCAGCTCTGCAAGAGAGCTTTTGGCCGCATCCTCTGATGTCCAGTCCAATTCCTAAGTCTGCTCGTAGCCAGACTCTTGGAATTTTTTACACGCTGTAGCTCTACCAGGGAAGATGGTGAGGGAAGGCTGCTGAGAGGGGGCCACTTCCAGGCATCAGATGATGCTCCCTATGCTTACATGCTGATCATTGTAGACCCAGTTGGAGAAGGAAGGAAGAGAGATCTGTCAGTGTTGTGGATGTGGTGCAAAACTTCATATGTTGTACTGTACTGGTGAAGTATTTAAGTGCAGGTGACCCTAAAGAGTGACTTAGGCATAAGAAATAGCCAAGAAAACTATTATCAGCATGAGACAGCAAAAGTAACCCTCCAGATATTTTAAGGAACAGATGTGTGCTGCTAGAGCAACTTATACCTGTGCTCCACACATGCATGACTGCCTTGACTGAGGCACGCTCATTTAAAAGTTAATTTTACATATGTAGCTTTAAGTTAACTTCACGTATCTTTACAGCTGTGGGAACTCTGAGGGATAAGGAAGTTATATCGGAGCAAGTTGGTTAGCTGCAGTGTGCATATAAGTTCTGAGTTAGTACAAGCCTGTGCAGAAAGAGCACACTTGAGAAATGTCAAGGTATCTGTTTTGAACACCTTGGCATTTCTAGGAACTGTTGTGCAAAGCAGTGGAAATAGTGCTGGTTAGCATATGTGTAATGTGACGGGTTTGTTGTTGCATGTATCAAAACTAGTTATATAATGGAAGCATATTTAGGTTCTTTTACTCATGGTGGGAAACAAAAACTTAAGTTCTGACTCATCCTACCAACAGTGTATTGCTTAATACCGAGTGATTGCCATAAAAGTCTTTAGATGCTGCAGGTTTGGGTACCTCTAGAAAGGAATGGACAGGCTGGCCAGAATGTGTGCCTCCAGGCCTGTCAATAGTAGATGCATGATTCAGGCACGAAAATGACAACTCTTAAACATTTTACGTAAGCAGGGACAAGAGAACATATGGTGCCTCTCTGGTTCCATTTGCTATGGGTCACCTGATGCTCTATTTGTTCAGCAGATTTTAAAGATGGTTTAAAGTGAATTCAGGGTTTGGGGTTTTTGGAGAGGGTTGTGAGGGTTTTTTTGGTGGCCAGTGTGAGCAGTTTCAAGCTGTTTTACTTTAAAACTGAGAAATTAATTTCTAGCCTTATCATGAGACAGTTCCCAACACACAGATGAAAAGCAGCATCTTTGTTAAGCTGGCTCTTTACCCAAGAGGCACGAGGTACCTCTTATGGCCCAGAAGGACAAGAAGATAAAAAAAAATTCTTATTTTATACTAGACCTGAAACTACCTTATTTAACTTCAGGTATTTCACTGAGGTGGATAAAACAGTGTTGTACATGCTTTGAGCTCCTCTAGGTAGGTACGGGAAAGGTGCAGGAATGGTAGCATCAGGAATGCTCCAACTCCACTCTTGTCTCCAGGATGTGTCCGTCTCTAGCTCCATTCAGAGGTTCTAGTAACTACAAGAGGGAGCCGGAGGGGACAAAGCTTGTAAGGAAGGTACCTTTGTTAAGCGCCTGAAATTCATGAATGAGTTTGAGCCTGTGCGTGCATGCTGGAGATGTTTATATGAAATTCAAAAGCTTGTAAAACTGCGTTGTGCAAATAATTAGTTACAATGGTATCACGTTGCAGTAATAGTGTTAAGGCAGATTCCTGGAGGCTGAATCTCAAAGAGCAAGTCGCTGTCAGAGGTGTGTTTCTGTCAATGAAAGCTCAGAGCCTGCACAAAGGAGGGATCAGCGCCTCGCTGCTTAACTAACAACTCTGCCTCCTAAAATAGCAAGCAGTTGTTTAGATTACATATTTTAAATTTTTATCTTTGGGAGATGGCGAAATAAAAGCTGAAAACATAAGTTGGGAGTTAAGGGCACTGTGAATGAAGAGCTGGGGCAGAAAGTCTCTGGCAGAAAATAGTGTGACTCTGGGAAAGCCTTGCCCTGTTTGGGAACTCTGTGGCTGATTGTTAGGGCAGGGCAGTCTTGACAGCCCTGGCCAAGGCCGTTCTGTCTAAATACAAAAGGAAAATTACATGGTAGCTGGGTAAAGCCTTAAGTTACAGTTCAATGGGCAGAAGCCAGTTGAATTGTCCTTCCATTAAAAGGCCTCTACTGCTGCACGAGACGCCGGGCTGCAGGCTTGCCTCTGTGCTGCAGAGGATGGTGCAGCTGTGGTTGTTTTCTTTTCTGGCTGTGCTAGCCAGCCCCCATGGGGAAACCGAGTCCTTCCGACTCAGCGGAGTGCAATAAGCTTCCTCTCACAAGTTCACAGAAGTTAACGGAGGCTTGGTACTTAGCAGAAAGAGAAACTAATTACAGGAGGTGTTAAGAACGAACTAACTTCATAGATGTGAAGTCATGGTCTTACCACTTCCTCTTACACATTTGTGTCTGGGGTAAATGGCTCTGTAGCCCATAGCCTGGTGGAGAGCATCTCTTCCAGTGTTTCAGCCGAGGGCATCCTTCATTTCATAGGATTTGGCCACTAGGCTGCCATGAGATTTCAAAACAAGCCTCTTCTGGGAACCAGGTGAAGTATGTTCAGCTCAGTATTCCCTTCTCTCCAAAGATCAAGTCCAATATTCAATATATTGATCAAGTCAGTGGTTTTCTAAGGAGAGGTAATACGTGTTGCTGGGTCAGCTGGTACTGTGGAGGGATGGAGAGGGGCAATAAGTTTCAGGAGCTCAGGCCATCTTTGGGCTGGAAGCTATATGAAGTTCAGTATCAGGTTTCTGTCTCCAATATGACCGTAGTAAGATTAATGTTACTGAGAACATAGTCTGGGTCTGCAGTAGCTAATTCTCCCTGGCATGAGCATGTGGAGCCCAGCAGAGGGGAAAGGTTGTGCATTTCACAGCCCCGGCTGGACAGAGCCACTGGGCCACCAGCTCCTCCCTCTTTGCACTCGTGTCCCCACGTGTTCCTGAGGCCCCTGTATGACCATCACAAATGCTTTTGTAAGGGGAATTCAGAGCTGATGAAAGGTACTATCTGGACTGTTCAGAGGGACATCTGCGCTTTTGTAGATGAAAGAGAAGCTCTGACAGTGAGAACATGAACTTTCTGTGCTGTGCATCAACATGCGTTATCTGTTCTGGAATGAGCAGCTTACAGAGGCAAGTAAAAAGAATTCAGAGTCAACTGGTGTCTGTTCTCTCATCTGAGATGCCAAGGATCTGGGTCTATTAGTGCCTGTGTTTGAATGATGCGTATGTTACGTCAATCATTGGGACTTAAATATGTATGAGAAAAAACAAGACCTATGTGTGTTTTGGAGCATTTTCTTTCTGAAGCCTGAAAGCCAGAATGAATCGGATTCTGGTTTCTAGATCTTACTTCTGCAGCGCTAGCAAATGACATGACATGGTATGACACGTTCTTTGAGGCACAGACTGGTTTTCCATGTGTGTCTGTACAAACCTATGGTACTTTGATTTACTGCACCTGGCCACTCCTTCTGGCAGTGTCTTACTGTGAAGTATTCTGACACAACTGAAGGTGCAAGGAATTCGGTTGCCTTAAACTTCTGCTTTGGAAAGGTAAGGTGTTTAATTTCATTTACCATGTGGGACAGAGCGACACATTTGGAGCCTTCAGCCAGTGATATGTGCTGCTAGCCCAGGGCTAAGATTGCTGGAGACGATATGCAAGAGCCTCTTCCCGCTGCTGATCATTCTGTCAGGATACTAGTCAAATGACAGCCGTGCCCCACTGCAGTGCCAGGTTAGCAGAGGGAGGTTTTAAAATAGTCTTTCCTTTTCTCTAAGGGCAAAACAGGTCAATGTAGTATGGCTGTATTCATTTTCTCTTCTTTCTGCATGCAGCAGCTGCGTGGCCTCAGACAAAAGGAAGTGCTGAACTAGAGAAACATGGTGAACTCCTGCCTGCAGAGCAGAGTTTACTTTTAGTAAAACTGAAATTGTGCCTTGTATGAAGAGAAGCTGTTACAAATGTAGGCTTCTAAGCAGAGTCACCTGCGACCAGAGAATGGTAGAGAAGCAGTCTTGACTTACCTTGGCACCTTTTGTTGTTGATGTTTTGTCAGCATATGCAGTCAAGGGTCATAATCTTAATTTTTTTCCCAGTGTTGCCAAGACTAAATTTCATCCCAGAGCAGCCTTTTGGACCATATCCCTCCATCTTCCTCTTCCTCTCACCCATTCTTCTGTATTCTAACAAGTCAGCTTCCAAGCAAAACTCACAAAGAGCATGTCTCTCCCAAACCAAGCATGGATCTGTTCTGCCAGCTTAACTTTGCCACTGAGCAAACTTTCGATTCTTTGTTCCAGCTGCGCTGATTCTACAATTGCTGGTGTGGGAAGGTGATATTGCTAAACTGCTTTGATGAAACTCTCCTAAGTCATTTGTCTATTGTCCTGTTTGGCCACAGAGAGACTTTTTATGTACGTTCCCTGTCTCTTCTGACTTTAGATGTCTTGTCCATACCGGAGTGCTGCATCTTCTCAGTGATTGCTGGGCAGCTCAGCAGTGAGAGGAAAATAACTTCCACTTTTCTAGGCCGTTTTCCAGTCCCATGGAGGTTCCCATCCACGCTGGTTGGAAATATTCTGTTAACTTGGGGTTAGTAGCCAGAAGGATGGAACATGTATCCAAATTTTATCTTGTCATCATAGTAGCTGGGAAATATATGGAACTTCATTATTATAGAATCATAGAGTGGTTTGGCGTGGAAGGGACCTCAAAATCAGCTCATTCCACCCCCCTGCCATGGGCAGGGTCACCTCCCACTAGACCAGGTTGCTTGGTGCCCCGTCCAACCTGGCCTTGAACACTGCCAGGGAGGGGCTTCCACAGCTACTCTGGGCAGTTGTAGATGCCACCCTCACAGTAAAGAATTTCTTCATTATATCTAATCTAACTCTACTCTCAGTTTGAAACTGTTACCCCTTGTCCTATCACGATACTCCCTGATAAAGAGTCCTTCCCCATCTTTCCTGTAGGCCCTATTCAAGTGGTGGAAGGCCACTGTAAAGTTTCCCTGGAGCCTTCTTTTCTCCAGGCTAAACCACCCCAACTCTCTCAGCCTCTCTTCATCGGGGAGGTGCTCCAGCCCTTTGATCATCTTTGTGGCCTCCTCTGGTCTTGCTCCAGCAGATCTGTGTCTTTTGTGTCCTAAGGACTCCAGAGCTGGACACAGCAGTGCAGGTGGGGTCTCACCAGCGCGGAGCTGTGGGGCAGGATCACTTCCCTCGAGCTGCTGGCCACACCACTTTTGATGCAGGCCAGGATGCGATTGGCGTTCTGGGCTGCGAGCACACACTGCTGGCTCGTATTCAGTTTTTCATCTATCAAGTCCTTCTCTGCAGGGCTCCTCTCAATCCACTCACTGCCCAGCCTGTATTTGTGCTTGGGATTGCCTCGACCCAGCTGCAGGACCTTGCACTTGGCCTTGTTGCCAAGTTATCTCCTTAGGTGAAGTTAATGATTAGGAAGCAGTGAGGAGTTTACTGCCCTGCCATCTGCCCTCTGCAAGGCTGTGCCTAGTAAGCCACTTACAATTTTACTTGTGCATTCTGCCTTGTTTCCCTCTATTCTACAAATACTCCAGGCTCTTTCCATCCTGCTCCTTTTAGATTCATCTTCTTTTCTGAAAGCAAAGTTCTTGCAAGGCCTTCCCCAAATTAATTCTTAACAGCTTTTCCTCTCTTTCTGGGCTTTGGCTCATTGAGTCCTACAGAAGCCAACACATATATGGTAGTAGTTTTAGGAATCAATCAAGAAAATTGCTCTGCTTTCTGCAGCAGCTGAAATTCAAGTCTCCTTTTACCACCCTGCTTTGACCTTTTGTGACTGTGCCATCTCTCTGCAGCTGAGAGTGGAAAATGTCTTCTGTGCAGATTGACAGCTGGTAGGAGTGAAGAGGTGAGTAGTATTTTTACCTCCTTGCTGAGTTTAGGATTAGAGTTAGCACTTCTTAAGGATTTTCTTTTCTAAGGTAAGGCTTAATTCCTTTTTCAAGTGTTTAGCAAGTAAGTGGTATTAACATGATACAGTTAAATTCCACAAGTCCTGAAGCAGATGCATGTTAATTGCTATTCACAAGAAACGGTTTAGAATTTTTCAGAAGGCTGAATGTGTAGATTGGATCTGGGAAAATAGATGAATGTGAGTAGTACCTCAGCACGTACCACAGCCAGAAACTGCTAGATGTGCAAGGCAGTCTGACGCTATAGTATTGCTTTATTTCATGATCTGGGCTACCCTGTACTATGAGAGATGGATTCCTGGACTCCAGCCGCTCAGAAGCATCTGAAGCATCCCTGTGCACACACATACAGACTTTCCAGTCCTAAGGAACCCAAAATCTTACACCTATGTTAACTAATTAATACAGGCAAGGTTTGAAAATGCTTTCCAGTATTGGAACAATGATTTGGTTTGATGGTTTTATTGGGGAGGCTGTTCAACAGAGCATGGCAGAAGGAAGTGTCGAAGAAGGGTATATGGATGTACTTTTGGAGAGGCTGTGTAAAGGCTGGAACTGAGCATGCCCTGTGGAGTGGTGATAAAATGATTAGCAAGCTGGAGGTAGGAATCTCGCATCCAGTAGTAGTGTCTGTAAAAGGTCATCTCAGCATAAAAATGAACACAGTCAGAAGAAGCAGTTGCAGGAAAAAAATAATTTATCCCCTTGAAGTAGAGAGGAAGAGAGGACAAATAAGCAAGTCAATAAGGACAATGTGTAAACATGTCAATCTAACTTTATGTATCTATAAAGCTGTAGATAGAATTAAAAATGGCATAGGCATAGCAAGGTGATTTGTCTTTGTTAAAGCAGATGTCTGTGGTCCGGTCCAAAATAGAGTGTGACAGAACAGTCTGGTTCTGTGATTTGGGAGAGAGGCAGTGAGAAATTCCGAAAGAGTTGGAAAAGAACAAAGGTGAACATCAGCTGCACTCAGAGGAGACACGAGTCCTTGTGACCCAGCTCCCTGGCCCATGAGCTAGAGTGTGTGAGGCTGCAGCTGGGAGCACAGGTTTCAGCTGGAAGAAGAGCCCTGGGACTGTACTTTCATAAGCTGACTGACAGGAAAAGGGGAGAGCTGTAGGATGCAGCAGTAAAAACTTATGGACTGATGCTGAGTTAAGAAATTGATGTCTGAAGAGATGAGAGGTTTCCCTGAATGGCCCGCCAAAATAGCCTGGCAAATACCAATTGTGCTTGGGGCACAAACGCTGAGTTATTGCTTTGTTTAAAAGAGCTCCTGAGTGTTCAGATTATTGCCTTTCAGAAGGCTGAGAGTTTCAGTCCTGTAGGGAAGCTCTAGTGCTGCCTTTTTGGGACACACAGCACATAATCAGATGAATGAGTCTGACTTGAAGGGGTGTCATCGACCATTGGCTGCTAGAGGTTTACAGTGGATCTGATGCTTGCAGGTTTACAAAAGAGAAAAATAGCAGCTGTTCATAAACCATCAAGGTGATGCATTTGTAGCTATAACGCAAATGTGAATTTCCTGATACCTGGAGGAAATAACACCTCGGGAAACTCAAGCCACCTTTTGCAAAGATGTAAATAGCAATGAAGGACCCAACACAGTGGAGGGCACGTGTCTGCTGTGCAGAAACTAGGCCCTAAAAGTGCAGGTTTTGTTCACTTGTTGTTCAGGACAGAGAAATTTGATGGATCTATGAAGACAGATTTACCTGAGTGATGTGCTTACAGGCTACTCTGAATTGCAGTAAACCTGAACAACAGAGTACAAAACTCGGCACTGATTTATTTGCCTGTGCAATATATTTCTGCCGCTGGTTATGTACTTTGCAAGGCAGCAATGACGTGATTAATCCCTCTGGTGTCCTATTTGGTGGGTGCTAGTGGGAGAAACTCGGGGAACCTGCTCGGGGGAGCTGCCTTTCTCAGCTGTGGGCATGGTTGCTTACTTGAGGATCTTGTCAGACATCCCTGTCAGTAGGATTCCGAGATTTATCCTAAGCTACCCTTCTTTTCCAGGATGTTTCTGAGGACATGTGTGAACTTGAAATTAAGAAGATGAGGTATGGAGGCTCCATAAGCATTCCTTTGGTGAAAAAGAATAATTTAGCGATCTGAGACTGCTCAAGTTTTCTCCACCAGGGATGTTAGGAGGAAACTTGAGAGGTAACAGCCTGGCAAATAGATAGCACTTGTAAGACCTGGTTCCCTCAGCAGTAGTTTAAAGTTGGGAAGGAAAATATACGTATTGAGGGGGAAAAATTACTTTCTGTAGAATGGCAATCAAGAGACTTCCAAAAGGGGAAACAGAGAAGAAAACTTTTTATGACAGTCTCGGGCTGTGTTTCTGAAGGTGCTTAAAAGTGTGCTCCCTCCTGTTTCATCTGCCTTTATGCAGTGCCTTCTGCTTGCAAGGTTTAAGCCTAACTCAGACCAAGAAGCGAGGTTTCTGTATGGTCTGCAGCAGTTATGTTCCTCCAAGATGAAGAGTGACTGCAGTTGCTGGCTGCAGGTGCTCACACTGTCCAGTTACCTGCTGTCCCTTCAACACTGGGAGTTTGTACAGGCTTCTGCACTGGTAAAGAGCGATACAAGGAGGTAGTTCTTTGCAGTTGTGTGTATGTGGCAAGTTTCCAGTAAAAGAAGTCTTGAACTTTATGACATGCTGCTTTGAGCTTTACCTGCAACAAACTAGGAGAGACTGTCTTGGATTTGTTGGCAGTTCTGAAGTTATTTTTTTTTTTGTCTTTACACACACAGTGATGTTCTGCACAGACTTAAGTGCCCTGGATTGTGTCAGGATATTAGCAGGCTGGGATTTTAGATACTCTTATTTTACTGCCTTGATCATCATTTTTTTCTCTGTGAAGCTTCATTTACATTGTGAAATGTGTTTAATTTTTTTTTTTTTTTTTGCCAAACCTGGCTTTCCTCCATTGCATTCTGATTCTGGCTTGTTTCTGCAGATTGTTCAAAAGAGCTTCACTAAGCATATTTATTTGTTACTGATACTGACCTCTATGAGTTGTCTAAATCAATTTGTTATTGTAATATTGGAATGGACTGGTGTATTTGCTTTTCATTTTGTTTTGGAAAGAAGATGGGAGCATTTGCTAAGACGAAAAAAAACAAACCACAAACCTTTTCAAAAAAGAACTGTCTGAATTTCCAAGCAGCTTTAAGAAACCATGTAGGATGGGTGACACATAATATCTTGACCTTAATGTTGTCTGTTCTTTACATCTGTTGTCTCTCTAGTGACAATGGAAAGGATATTGGCTATGGCAAAAATCTTGTAAACTCTCCGCGTGTTTTCAAGATAAATTATCCCTGTCCATTCATCATGCTGTTTTGGGTTGCCTTTTCTTGGTAAGCGATGATGTGCATTATGTTCTTTGAATGTTAGATTTGCTTCACTCAGGTAATAAAACATGTTAAGCTCAAGCTTTCAAAAACAGCCATGAATTTGGATTGCCACTGTACTTGAAGTCATGGTTTGAAATGAAGGGGCGCGGCTCCCAGGAGCTTACGAGTCAGGCAGTTGCCCACCAGGGAGTGCTCAGACCTGTGCCTGGAGTCCTGGGCTGTAAACTTGTGGCAGTGCTTGAAAAATGGATTTTAGGAACTCAATCCTGTCCTCACTGCAGAGAATGAAGTCAACCTGGACTTACTGTCCAGGTTAAGATAATGGTGAATCCAGCAATTGAGCACTCAGAACTTAGAGCTGTAGCATCAGTGTATGTTGAGGACTCAGGGCAGCTTTTCCAAACAGAGAAGGGCAGCAGGTAAGGCACAGGAAACTTCTGGCAACAGGCTTGGAGAAGGACATGGCCTCACCTGGAAGAGGAGCTGGGGAAGTTCAGGGATAGTACTTCTAGATGCTGAGCTTGGACCCAGTCATTTTTCACAAATTTGTCTTGCAAGTCTGCTGCTTGCTTGGCTCTTGAGGGGTCTTAACTTCTGTCAGGAATGTAGGAAACATCCCTTTTGGTCACTGTGAGTAAAAAAACTGCTGCCTTCATTTGTTCTCAGGTTGGAGTGGTCACTGGTGCTAAGGTGTGTTTGAGTAACATGATGCTAGGTGTGAGGCACTGCATGGGAAGTCGCAGCTTTCTGCACTTCTGCTGCTTTTCAGGAGATCACATTAACCAGAAAACTATTCTTTAAGCTAACAATGTCTTTGGGTTTTCTCTTTGTTCTCTGATACACACCCCCCTTTACACTCCTCCCCAAGAAACCCCCACTTTTCTCCTTCCTTTGTGAAATGGTGCCTTCTGGGCAGCCCACACACAGGCATTACCAGTTAGAACTACACTTCCCCATCCCTTTGGCTTAGTCTGGTAATTGGATTCTTTTAAGCTCCTTTTGTCGTCATTCTTTTTTACTGTATCCCAATTCTCTTTGGAACAGATTTGAAAGATAGGCAGGGATCAGAGGCTTCCAGCAGGTACAGAGTGAACCAGGCGAGGGAACGAGGAGTGGCTGGGAGATGATGTGGCTTCTCAGGGAAAGGAGATAGGGCCGAAAATGAGGGGAAAATGCAGATTAGAAACGAGCTGTGCTTTCTTACTTGCAATATGTGGTGGTGTGGGTAGAACTCAGAAGAAAGAAGACAATGTGCATCCTGAGGTGGAGTCCAGAGAGAGATGCAGCAAAACGAGATGATTAATACATTCAGAACTGACCAAAATCCCAGGGCTCGAGATCCACCCTGACCGCGCTAAGAGTAAGGAATGGACATGAAGTCTGTGTTTGGAGACATCTGTCTGTGGCGTGCTTTTAGCTTCCTTGCAGGGCTTGATTAATTGATCTGCTGGAACTATTCCACACTTCAGTACAGTCAAAATTCTATTTTCTGAGCCACAGTTAATTGAGGCTCTCTGTTACCTGAAGGATGAATATCTCCTCAAGAGTTATGACTTCATTACATAAGTACCGCTAAGACTTTACTGCATAAATCTTTAAACACTGATGAACTAATGTCTTGGGGCCAAATCCAGCACCAGCGTACTGTAAATCTTTACTCCTAATGGTTTGCGTGAGATTTATATGAAGATGTTGAAGCTAAAGTAGCAGAACATTCCTTCTGTGTTGCCCATGGTTGCACAGCCCTGCTCAGTTTGGTGCTTACTCACAGGGAAAATGCAAAATAGGACAGGAAGAACTACACTTGAAAAGGTATTGCCCAAAAATGCATGTCAGTTTTCATCGACGCATCCTTGTTAAAGCGGAGAAGCAGATACACCTCTGATTCTCTCAGTACTAAGGAAGACACAGGAGCTACACTGATGTGCCAATGAAAGTAATTTAAAAAGTCATGAAAAATGGTTACTTTTACATAAGTAGTGTTTGGGTAAGAAGGGTCTGAGGAAGGAGAATACCATTAGCCAGTAGGGCTTGCGGTCAGGGAGTGTGGTAAGTGCCCTCTACTTCAGAGTTGTCTGCTGCTCGCAGTTGGGAGGGACTGAAGTATCCTACTACATGCGTGCCTCCTCTGTCTGCAGTTACTCTTTCAAATTAAAAAGTAACTATGGCATGTAACATAGGGTTATAGGGGTATCTAAGGCGTTTCTTAGAAATAGGACTGTGCAGGTTATAAAACTAATTATTAGTAAAGACTTCAAATAAGAATTTGTAGAATAACACCGTGCCTTAATTTTTTAACTGGCAGAAACAACTGGGCGCTATGGAGTAAGGAACTTGCTGCAGCAGTTCAAGTTCACCTGCGGTGAATCAAGTAGCTGACAGGATTTATAGCCTCAGGCCGTCACTAAGCAGGGGAGTTGTCTCATGGAGGTTTTTTTTGTCCGTGTTTTTCTTTTATTAGCACTTTGGAGTTAATTCAGAGTATCTTGATGTCTCATTATACACACCCAGAGGCTGTGAGTCTAAGTAATTCTGCTGGATTAGAGGGAATAGAGACAATCTGTGAGAGACTTTTTGAAGCACGGTTTGGCTTGGGGAAGTAGGCAGAATGCCACTGCAAAGGAGAGCTTTGAAAAAAATGAAACAGGCAGTTCTCAAGAACTTAATCAGGCATGAATATGACATGCACTGATGTCTCCCCTGCAGTGCCTGTGTGTGACAAATCTGCCATTATGTCTTGGTCTACCATCAGCCCATTTTCCGATCACTTGCCTCTTGCCTGCCCGGGCTGCCTCATCTGTAAAACTGAATGTGAGCGTGGAAGCGCTCCTCTTGCACAGAAGGGTCGTGCATGGGAAGTCTAGGATTTATGTCCTTTCTCTTTACTTGGCATTGGGTCTATCTGTATTTTACCTCAACCTATGGGATGATGAATACCCATTTCACAGTTGATATTCTAAAATGTCTAAGTATAATCTTTGTTTTGTTACAATGTATTTTCTTGCAGCCCTAAGCGAGAGTCCTGCCCTGATCCTCTAAACTCCATTTCTAGAGAGGAATATAGTCCTTCACACGCTTCCCCCTGTGAGGTTTGTGCTTGTTTGCTGTAGGTGGAGAGGCTCTCGGCCTCTGTGTTGCCAGCAGTGTTATCTGCATGGGCAAGGCAGCTGGGGAAAGGCTTACGTTTTCACGTATTCCTCTGAGGCCCATGTGTGGTTTCCTCAGACTTACGTTTTTTTCCTCCTATCAACAAGCTGGAAAAGAAGGTCCTACTGGAGAAAGAGGGAAAATTTCTGTGCTGGCTTAGCTCAAGCTTCCTAATAACATGCTATTGGAGAAGCTATTTCTGCTTTAGCTGCTTGAAATATAACTTACTAATGATGGGAAGCATTTTCGTAGCTTTGAGTTTAGAAGCTCCCTGTTCTCCACAAAGCAACACAATGCGAACGGCCTCAGTACCAGCGTGGCCATCGTTGTGCAGTCTCCGTGACTTGTTTGCTCTCTCCTGAGACAATTACGTAGGTGGCAGCTGTGTTTCTTGTTCTCAGGAAGCCGCTGCCCATCCCACTGTAACTACCTCAGTGATGAATGTCATTTGTTTTCCTCAGGAGACTTAATAGCTATCATAATTTAGAGCTTTTTGGTCTGTATTACTGTCACTCCACTAAAAGTCTTGCATCACCAAGTTCAATTATCCACTTGAGGCTTTTCACAAATCTGCACCTCTTACTGAACCCAATCTTGGTCTTCTGTTTGGATACTTCTCCCACTAATGTCCTGCAACTGTTTTCCAGCTTGATCCTTTTATTGTGAATTGCTGCCCAAGAAAACACTTTTCTCCTTCATTTCCCCCTTGAGACCTCCTTGTGCTGCGTGACCTCCAGGCACCAGCCGGTTTGGTACGGCTGGGAAATAAGATGCTTGGGAACAGCTGCAGTTTTAATTGTTTCATAAATGCTCAAGTGACTCGTAACCATTACATTGTACAGTCTCCAGCTTGTGCAGTGATGTGCTGTAGCTTGCTGTAGTCTCCTTAGGTATCTTCTGTTCCCTTCTGTGTCTTACTGTATACTTGTTTTATTTTGAATGAAATATTTGACAGGAGGAGGTTGCGACTTACAAATTTGCCTTGTGCCTAGCACAGTGGAACCAGTTTATCTTTGGGCTACCACAGTTTGGCACCTGCCCTGTCTTGGGATGCTCTTAATCAGGAGGCAACCTGTGAGAACTCTTTCCTGCATATTGTAAGAAGGAGGTTCCTGTCGAGGTCAGGCTGGCTGGGCATGTGACAGTAAAAGGCAAATATTGACTCAGTGTCAGTGCATTCATGCCTGTTTCACAGTATCACAGAATGCTAGGGATTGGAAGGGACCTCAGAAGATCACCTAGTCCAATCCCCCTGCCAGAGCAGGAACACCTAGATGATGTTACACAGGAAGGCGTCCAGGTGGGTTGTGAATGTCTCCGGAGAAGGAGCCCCCACCACCTCCCTGGGCAGCCTGTGCCAGTGCTCTGTCACCCTCACTAAGAAGAAGTTTCTTCTCAAATTTAAGTGGAACCTCTTGTGTTCCAGCTTGATTCCGTTACCCCATTGTTTGCCAAATTGTTTCCTTCTGGTCGGGGTGAAAGGCTCAGGATTTAAAAGCAGGCAGCAGTGTGCTTTGCACTGGACTAACTTGTGTTGTAGACCTTGTCTTAGACCTGGTCTAGATTCATTTTTTAAACTTTTAGTGTAGCAACTGGGTATTTTGCAAAGTGTGAAAAAGAAATAGAGAACAAACAGATAATTATTAAGTACCTAGTGTAGAGCCAGGAAAGAGAAATCTTCATTGCATGGAGGAAATAGTGTGGGGTAGAACAGGGGATGTGGCTTGCTTGGTATGTTTTTGTGTGTCCTTGGCTGGTGTAAGGCAAGGGAAATGACTGGTGAGAGGATCCTTGGAGTAAGAAGGGAGGGACTGAGAGACAAGGACCTTTTGTGCATTTGATCCAACTTATGAAGAGATTTTCAAAATTACAAGGAAAAGCTTACACATAGTACTGCACGCTATGGATCCTCCCAGTGAACAGTTCAAGTACATTTCATGTAAAGCTGTAGAGGGAAGTGCAAGGACTAAGGACCACAAGTAGAAAAGCTTAGAAAGGGTTATTAGAACAAGAGGAAAACCATACAATTCCTTGGCAGCTTAGTAAAAACTTTACAATAATTTTCATCCCTGGAGAATGATTCTGTATTTCCGCAGTGCAATAGGTCTGAGTTCTAAGACTTCTGCATCTTTGGATGTCTGTCTCCTCAGATACAAAAAACTTCTCCCTTGTGGTGCAGCCATACATCCCCATTCTGACAACAGATACCTGCAGTCTATTTCCCTCTTATGCCTTTCCCTTCCTCCTGTACCTCTGACTGTTGATTTGTTATTGAAATTATGTGAAAACAGAGCAATGATATGAGGATTCAAACTCCTAAGCTTATCAACTGTGCTGGCAAACTAAGTAAATAATGTCACTTTGACAAACTCATCCTCCTCAGAGAGAATGTTTGCAGTGCCCTTACACGTCAGCTTCCTGTGGATTGCATGGAGGTACACCCTCTGTGTATTTTTCATGTGCCACCTCCACTGCTGTCTGGTGGAGTCTGTTAGGACTGAACGGTTAGGGCACACGAGGGAATTCCTAGCGACTCTTTGGTCTTTTACCCACAAGCTCACAATGTGCTGTTGACTCAGATCTGTAGCATCTGATGATAGTTCAGTGTAAAATGGATTGTGCCATTAAGAAATGTGTTTGTTCAAGCACCCAGATCACATGAACTGTCAAGACATTGGTTGTTTTGGTGTCCATTTAAGAGAGGAGTGAACATGTCCTGGATGCAGCTCTGTACTTTCCACTTTCAATATTCCCCTGTGAATATTCTGCATATATTTTTTTACATTCATTATTACAGTTTGTTTTTCCTTATAAATGCTTCTCTCATCTCCGATCAGAATTTCAGTCATCCTGCATGTTAATACTTTGTTCAGAGTGGCACCATGTCTGCAGGGCAAGGCAGGAACAGTCTCTTTCCAGATGGCATCAGCATGACTGCACGTAAAGTCCTTTCCGAGCACCTTGTGCCACAGAATGGGCAAGTGCAGAACAAAGAGGTTAAACAGTGCCTGATGAAGAGTCAAGAGAAACCCAGCTTGAAATAGCAAGTTCTTAAGAATGAAAGAGGTCAAATTCACCCTGTGATGTAAATCTGTAAGGCTTCAGTAAAATCATGCTTAAAATCAGGTTCGGGCAGTGACTAGCATGGCAGAGCAATGTTGTGGATCTTGTAGATCTCTACAAAAAGTGTAAAAACTGACTGTGCTGAAACAGTTCAGTGATAAGCAAATTGTGCCCGTTGAAAACCTCTTCACCAGGTTTGTTCCTGTAGAGACAATTGAGCTTGTTCTCATTTCCTATTTATCATGACTAACCACCACTCACTGTGCTCAGCTGTTCCTTTTATTCTCCTCCTTTGTGTTTTTCTGTCCTGAAGCCAAATCTGAATGGATTTCAATGGCTCTCTTGTGCTTTTTGACTTGGTA
Source organism: Apaloderma vittatum (assembly GCF_000703405.1). NCBI lineage: Eukaryota > Metazoa > Chordata > Aves > Trogoniformes > Trogonidae > Apaloderma > Apaloderma vittatum. The sequence continues at coordinate 31,321 of NW_009693816.1, forward strand.
TCAGGCAATCTGACAACATAAGTAAATTATTTTCCAAATCCTAAACATACAATGCATGAGTTCGTTAACAGAAGAAACAACAGTTCAGCTGAATAATGGGGGCAAGGTGTGGTGACTGAAAGTGTAACACCTCTGAAATATTCTCATCCAGTTGTCTTTCTGTAGCTCCCATGAAAGCTCATTTTTTTGCTACTTTTGAGTATAGAGACTGTAGGTGACAACTGGAAGAGCCCAGGTTTTTGATGCTGTCTTCACTGAATCTATTCCACGTGAGAGTCAGAAAAGTAGGGGACAGTGCTGTTTCTTGAAAAGAGCAAAAGGGGATGTGCTCTCCGTGTGAGATGACTGTTATTTTTCTGCTTACCTGTAAGAAGTTCTCTGGCAGCCTTACCCCTGGCAAAGCCCTTGTACCTATCACTGGTACAATACTCGCTGCATCCCACTTCTCAGGCAGAGCAGTCTATTTTGTCCAGGCCCATTCTGAGACTTGGCACTAGGCTTAAAATTTGCTGTGGTAAAAATGAAACGATGTCAAATTGGCTTCTTTCTCAGATTTGTCCTTTGTGGATTTTACAAGTTTGTTTGTGTGTGTTGCTGTCTGGGGGATAAGCGTGGCCGGCTGGTCAAGGGAGGTTTATTCTGCCCCTCTGCTCTCGTGAGATGCCACCTGCAGTGCTGTGTCCAGCTCTGGAGCCTCCAACACAGGAAGGATGTGGATGCAGAGGGGGCCACAAAGATGATCAGGAGGCTGGAGCACCTCTCATACAAGGACAGGCTCAGAGAGTTGGAGTTGTTCAGCCTGGAGAAGAGAAGGCTCCAGGGAGACCTTATAGTGGCCTTCCAGTCCTTAAAGGGGGCTACAGGAAAGCTGGGGAGGGGCTGTTTACAAGGGTTTACAAGGATGAGGGGCAATGGTTTTAAACTAGAGCAGGGTAGATTTTGAATTACACATTAGGAAGAAGTTCTTTACTATGAGGATGGTGAGACGCTAGAACAAGTTGCCCAGAGAAGCTGCAGAAGCCTGCTCCCTGGCAGTGTTCAAGGCCAGCTTGGATGGGACTTTGAGCAACCTGGTCTAGCGGGAGGTGTCCCTTCCCGTGGCAGGGGATTGGAACTAGATGATCTTTAAGGTTCCTTCCAACTCAGATCATTCTGTGGTTCTGTGAGATGTGACATCCTCGTTGACTCCTCTCTTTCTGTCTCTGTCTCTCCGTTTCAGAGTGCCTGCTGGGGTGTGTGCAGAAGAATGGCTGCGGCAGAACCTCTGACTGCTTTCTCCCGATGGTACCTCTACGCCATTCACGGCTATTTCTGTGAGGTGATGTTCACGGCTGCCTGGGAGTTTGTGGTCAACTTTAACTGGAAGTTCCCGGGTGTTACCAGTGTGTGGGCGCTCTTCATCTATGGCACCTCCATCCTCATTGTGGAGAAGATGTATCTGTATCTCAAAGACAAGTGTAACATTTTAGTGCGCTGCTTCATTTACACACTTTGGACATACCTCTGGGAATTCACCACTGGCCTCATCCTACGCCAGTTCAATGCCTGCCCGTGGGACTATTCCCAGTTTGATTTTGACTTCATGGGCCTGATCACCCTGGAGTATGCCATCCCGTGGTTTTGTGCTTCTTTCATCATGGAGCAGCTGGTGATCAGAAACACGCTGCGCTTACGATTTGATGAGACTGCTGAGCCGGGGGCCCCCACTGTCCCTGTTGCCTTGGCCAACGGCCACGTGAAGACTGATTGAACAGTGACTGAGAACCACCCTTAGCAATCCGAGAGAGCCCAGACCTCTACTGCAGACTGTCAGCTCTGGCTCTGAGGTAGTGCTCCTTGCTGTATGATAAGATTCATAAACCCCATTTTTCTAATGGGGGTGTGCATGGGATATACCAGAAAAAAAAAAATTGAACCAATAGATTTTTCTATGGATTTTACTCTTTGGGCTCCATGGACCAATATCAGTTACCTGTTAGTTAGGTCATTTCTGATTTTAACTTATTACGGATAAAAGCAGTCCTTTTGCTTACACTTCTTTGTGGAGAAAGAAGAATAAGAGTGGTGGAAATGCATCCAAAAAGAAAAAGTCCTAATTAGTGGATGGGCATGGATACGCCAGCTATAAGTTAGTGATTGGCTTACTCCATTAGGCAATATTCAGGTGCTTGCTTGCAACCAATACCTCCTGTGGGACCTGAGATGCTGCAGGAACAAGGAAAATCCATCTGCTGTTGAAGAACCTAAGACTGGCAGTCTGCTGGGGAGGTAGATGGTGTTCCCCTCGCGAGGTCCCATTGGCCTCTCCCCAGGTTCTCTTTTGCACCACAGAATAATCTGGTGCTGGACATCTTGCTGAATTTATACAGATCTTGTACTTTTTGAAATCTGAGTCCTGATACTCATTAGAAATTTTTTTCTTTTTTCTTCTTTCTTTTTTTCTTTTTCTTTTTGTTTCTTGCTTAATAAAGGCCTTTTTTGCCAAGTGAATTTTACCATAACCTGTGCAATCTGAATCTTGGCAAAAGGCTCAAGAAATAGCATAAGTCTTCCCATCTCCTGTGTCCCCCTAAAGCAGACCTTGCCTGAGGGTCTGCTGCAGATTCCAGCTCCCATCTCAGCCATGCACACCTTGTTGAGTCTGTACAGGCCACAAAAATTTTCTGCCTTCCTTGCCAGGGATTCTTCTGTTCCTGGTGATGTCGAGGACTTAGTCTGGCTGCAGCCCATTGTATTTGAAGAACAAAACCTTCATGTGGCTAATGTGGCATCTGGGATTTGGGCCTCTGACACTGACTCTCACCTTCCTTCAGCACTGGCAGGTCTTGGCTCGGTTCTGTCCAGTGTTCTCCTCAGTGTGTCCAGAGGATTTGCTTTTTTCTTCCCAAATTCTGCTTTAAATAACCACAACCATATTGTCATGATGATAATCGGAGGCAGCAGAAGACATGCCATGCTGCCTGATATGTTATTAAAAAAAAAAAAGGAAAAAAGGAAAAAAAAATCCCTTTCTGAAGAGCACTTCTTCACACTCTGCTTGAGTGAGGCTTCGAGTTAGGGTGCAAGAGTTGCAGTTGCGAAGTGGAGCGGGAGGAAGCGCTGTGGCTCCGTCATAGAACTACTCACACCGGGGGCAGTTAGAAATGTAACCTCTTGGGGACGTTTGAGGTGCACAGAGAGAGTTGCAGTGCAGGGCAAGTGCTTGATGGTGTGAGTTAGCAACAGACATGGAACTTCCAGCTGTCAGGTGTATCATGCTCCTGACTGAGTTATGGAGAAGGTTTGCTGTAGTGGCCTGGTAAAGCCAAATTAATTTTATGTGTTCTTCCACCATAGTCAGCAGAGCTGCACCATGAAATGCAAACCTGTTGTAGGATTCCACTCTTGTGTTGGAGAAGGCCAGGCTGCTTCGGAGTGGGTCCCCTGTCTCTGGTAGGGACTGGTCAGCTGTGAACCTGCTATTAGGAATCGTTTTTTGGTTCTGCTCTTACGAAGGCAGTGTTAATCCTTTTTTGTATCACACAGGGTGCAATCATTTTATTCCTCCCTTCCCCCTTCTCACATGGCATCCGTTGCTGGCAATGAACACACGGAAACGCTGGTGGCAAGGACTTAATCAGATCAGGCCTGGGGTATGTGGTGTCTCCTGTAGCACCCAGAATACTTAGGTGGGTATTTAGAGTTACATTTTTATAGTTCATTAAATTAAAAGAGAACAAACATTGAACAGATTATTTTTTTTCCATGCTGTGATGCCAGTGTTATGAAACCAGAGGAACAGTATGGAGTTATCAACTTTGTTAGTCTTGGGCATGTAGACCCAGGCAAAATAGTCACCTGACAGTGTATACAAGGGAAGAAAAGAGATGAGATTTTTACGTGGGATAACGTAGATGAGCTCTACTGGACCAGAACAAGAATTGCAAGGTGCAAGTGAGAGTTGGGTTCTCCTCATTCTGGCCCTGGTTCTGTCAGGGTCACTAAATGCAGTGTCTAAAGCTGGGTTGTCCTCTCACAGTGCAGTTTAGGCGTGGTGTCGTGCTGCCTCCTGCACCACCCCTGCATCACCTGAAACCCTCAGCTTCACAGAAACATCCTTAGGATTCCTGCTCTCCACTTAGCTGTTATAAAACTCTTTAAAAAAAGGTTAAAAGGAGGTAGCCACATGGTTTGGTGACCTCCAGCTGCAGCTGGGACTGGGGGAGGAGGAAGAGGAGTGGCTGTCCACAGAGCTAACCTGGTGCACAGTAGCAGTCGTGTGTCTTGACTTTAGAAGGTCCCTGCTCCATGACACAGGTTTTACTCAGTGCTGTAATATTTAGATGCTCAAACTATGAAGGGGTTTCCCTGCAGCATCTAGTATCTTACTCCATTATCCTTATTGCCTGTGCCGATGTAACAGCTATTGTAATTTGCTTTCCATTGATGTCTGACATGTACCTCCCAGCTACTGCATCCTCAAAGAGTGGTAATTTACTCCCAGAAGTGCACTTTACTTGCAGCTCGCACACCAGAAACAGGAAGGGACCCGGAAAATTCTTAAATAAATTAAAATAATTATACATAATACTGTGTACCTAATGCAGCAGGATTAGCCAGACTTCTCCTTTTCTGAGCAACATGGCTGCAGTCAGAGCTTTGTCTTTTCTGCAAAATCTCCCTTTTTAATACATGTGATGCTTCTTCGAACGTCTTACAGAAGTGCCCAGAGCACATTACTGGGATCTCGGTGGCAGCTCAGCGAGAACTCGGGAGCTGGACTGAAGTTGCAGAGACATTTGCATTAAGAAGAAAAAAAACGCACAAGGCCTAACATTTGTTTGTACGTGTATCTTCCTTAGTAGATTAAAGTTGCCTGTTTTGAGTTCACCAGCAATAAAAAAAAACAACTTGTGATTTATCTACTTTGTCCTAACTGCAGCAGGGAGGGAGAGCCCATTGCTGCTTTTCTTTTCCAGGGGGTGGTGGGTGTTGGGATATGGACTCCACTTACCTCGAGGCTGCAGTTTTGCTTCCCTTCTCTTGCTTGTCTCTTGTACGGTCCACCCTAAGGGATCTCAAAGTACACGATGAAATACAGACATCTGTTCATACTCCAAAGATCTTGCCAGAGGGAGATGGTTGATTTACAGCAGGACCACACTGCGTTTCAGTCGTTGGTGTTGTAACTGAGAGAACTGTGTGCATACATACCAGGTACTACTGTGCCTTTGGTCTGAGTGCGTTTTGTAATTAAAGCAGAATAATTCAATCAAGGTTTTGCTTGACTAGTCCTGTGACTATAAAAGGTAACGCCCCCCAAAAAAAAATCTGCAGGGCTTTAACTGGTCTGAGAATTAAGAAGCATGTGACTGAAGTCCTCCCGAGTGCAACAGCATTGCTCTGCTGCCGACTCGTTTTTTGAAACCTGCATGGAAAGAAAGGGGTTTTCTTTCTTCACAGGAACTTCTGTCCTTTACTACGAATGTAACATGAGACACCACTAAGATGTGAAGTGAAACCAAATGTTTTTCTATTTTAGTTTATCCTGGGCTCTGAATACATGCTGTATGCCTGGTATTCAAGAGGAGGCTTGCAGACATGAGTTCTTTGCTTCAGTTGTGCCTGCAAGCTGCATGAGGAAGAGAGTAGTCTCTTCCCCTTCCTTCCTGCACATCAGCAGCTACCACGTCCGTCTGCGATCCATCCTCTGTTGTAGAAGGAAACCTCTCCTCTGGTGCAGCCCTTGCTGAGCCAGAAGCTGTTCCCACTGTGCATTCTGTCACCCAGCTGCTTTGGCACCTAATGACCAGATAGGGTCACAGAGCTGGTGAGACCTTGGGAGGGTTGTCCTTGCTTGGCAAACGACCTCCACTTGCACCTGACTTCCCTTACTCCCCTTGGAGTGTCCTGAGCCAGCCCCTGGCGATGGAAGCTTCCCTTTGTGCCATCTCCTGCCCCAGGGAATAGAGCAGCCACTTGAGATTTTAAGCTGACAGAGGTCAATCTCCACTTGGGTGGGGGAACTTTAACAGCTGGGCGGCTCTGGGCTTCAGGCTCATTCCTAGCAAGTCATCCACAGGCATGACAGTGAATTGGTACCACATGGAATGGCTCGTTTCTTCTAGGATGGCAAAGGTTTGCTCCATGGAGGGTTTGGCCGCTTGGTTCACTGCTCTGTGGACAAGAGGAAAGTTACAGAAGCAGGTGGTGCCCCCAGTACCTGCTCTGCTTTTGGCCCCTGGGCAGCTGGCACAGACACAGAAAGAAAAAGCCTTGTCTTGACAGAAGTCCTGGGGAGGGGTGGGGATGCGCTTGGGTAGATGTGTCGAAAGGCGCCGCTTCTTCAAATATGAGGCTGTGCTTTCCCACTGAGATCTCTACTACCTGCAGCAACAGAAAAGCCGTCCACTTGCCCCGAAGTCTATGACTGCCTGAACTTACTCTGAAGTAGAAGGTACGTTTAAAATCTCTAGCCCTCTTTTTCTCTAGGGTATACCTGACTTACATCTTTGTGGAAGTGTACATCACCTAGAGATATGCAATCTAGTGCTCGTTAAGCCAGTATAGGTACCAAAAGCCATAGAGTGCTGTGCTCCCTCCTCTTAAGTTAATCATGCTGAGAAGCAGCACACCTTGGCCCACAAAGCACGCTGTCATGTAGCTCTGCCACTTCAGCACCTGAATTAGTACAAGCGCCTACTCAGGAATGCGTTTTGCCTTATAAAATGTACTCGTAATTCCGTGGGTTCCAGTGGAAATGTCGGTCATGCTTAAGAGGGAGAAAGGGCTGAGATCCAACATAAGCTTCATCACTGCTTATGATCTGACTCAAGAGCATCTTGTTTAAAGTTTCAGCTACTTAACTGAGACCCCAGAGTAACCAGATGTGGAAGGTGACACGTCACAGCCTCGGAGCAGGCATCACACACGTGATGTGCAGCTCCAGTGTGCAGCCAGGACGAGCTCCCACACTGCAAGGACTGTGATGAGCAGAGGGGGTGATACGAGCACTGCTGGTAACGGTGTCAGAGCGAGGGCTGGTGGTGACATCTACATTCCCAAATTTTCAAGAGCTGGGCAGGTTGGAAGCAGCTCTTCCATGTTCTCTGTATTTGGGACTTCTCACAGGTCTAAAGCAAACTAGCAGGTTTTGTTTTATTCTAAGAAGGAGACCATTTCCTTGACTCCTTACTCTGGAGTCTGGGCAGATTACTCCTGCTTTTGTAGCCACTGGATCTTGTGATGTGAATGGCCTTCATTAGTGACTCAGAAAATAGCGATTTTAAAATAGTAATCCCAAATGCTTGACGTCAGTTTGTATTTATGCTTTAGTCAATTTAGGAGCTTAAGACCCTTAAGTATCTGGTGGTGCTGTTTGTTTGTACTGTTGTGTGGCATGCTGTCCTGCTTTGATGTTATAATGGAGAAGGAAGAGAAGGAAACACAAGCAATTTGCTCTTTAATAAAAATAAGTAAATATATGCAGTTGAGAGAATATTTATTAAATATGTGAGCTGAGATATGTATAGTGCTGGCCTTTCAAATATGGAACACTTCCCCATGCAGAATTTCTCCCTCCTTTGTGGTTAATCTCCTTTGCAACGTATCTATATTGCTACTTCATTATGGTTATTTACCTACTATTTTGGGAATGAGAATAGTTTTGTCTTTGTTTTTCACTGAATGTTCTCTAAGTGCTTTTCACAAGCTAGTGAAATAATTCTCACTTCAGGCCTTGAATTTGGTCAGGATTAACCCCAAATAGCACTGGTGAGGAGCTGATGAAAATGTCCTGACAGCTCCCAGAAGGTCATTTCAGACATGGGAAGTTTAACATTTTACCTGCTTCCCAGTTTTCCATATCTGAGGAGTAAGTTAAAGTTCCAAGGAAGTTGGGGAACTGGTGAAATGCTACCCGGTTTCCACTGTCTGAAGCCAACCCAGAAATTGTTTGTACATCATCACATCACTCCATCTGCCCGAGTCAAAGCTGGCACATGAAGGGACTGTCAGAGCTGATAGGCAGCATGATTCTGTCTTGTACAAAACAGGACTGATAACCCTCTGTTTGCTACATAATCCCATCTCCATCAGTAGAGTACTTTTGGGTAAATATTGCTAGGGGCAACAAGCCCTGTCAGAGGCCAAACTGAGGTGACCATCTGCTCTGTCAGCTCGTGTTGCTGCAGTTACTGCAGACCTTATCTGTGTTGTGGTTTCTGTTGTCAGACCACTCATCTGATAGCACAGTTCTTCCTATTGCTCCTGTTTCTCCAGCAGCTCCTTTGGTAAGCCGTTCTGTGCTTTAGCTCCACTGCAAGCCCATGCTTCGGTCACAGTTACCCTGAGCCGCCTGCCTGAGCCCCAGCTTTGGCAAATTAACACCAATGGGCTGTTTGCTGACGAGCTGTAGCTTCCATTAAAGTCCACAACAGCTGCAGTTGTCAGTGCTTTGGAAGGCAGAAAACATTTTACACACTTGCCTTCAGGCACAAGTAGAGTAGCGAGTTTGCAATTATTGTTCAGTGCCTTTGCTGTAACATCCACACAATGGTACATAATAGGCTTTTAGGACTAAATTCAGCAAAAAGCTTCTCAGGTCAATCTCTCTGAGTTTCAGCGTGTGTGGAATAATACATAATTTCAGCTGATCCTTCATAAAAGTGCGTATACACATAGTGAGTGCCTGTGTTCAGATGCAGAAATGTAGCTGGTGGCCTCCATGCTGCACCGCTGGCTGCACTTCTGCTGGCTGTAACTTCTCCTGGCAAAGAGCCATTGCCTGCTTAGCTGCCGAGAGCAGCTGGGCCCACTCACTGCCACTTTCCTGAGCTCACGAGATCCAGAGAAGATCCAAAACGAAGCTCCACATCCACACAAAGCGGGTTAAGATCTGAGCTGGCTGCTCTTGACTTGCCAGCTGCGTGCCTGCTGCTTTGGTACATGGCAAGGCCTCACTTAGATCTGGTAGGGGGTTGGTTAACGCCTCTTGCCGATGAGCGCTCAGCTCAGAGACGGGAGTTGGGCCCCTGGTCTTCAAATATGTTTTACATAAGGTTTTAAAATCAGATTACTGTGTAAGGCAAGCATGCCATGCTATCCTCCTCCCTCTAAAAAGAAGAGGAGTTAGCACTTTAGAGACCTTCTGATGCCTTTGCTAGGGTTTGTCTTCCCCTGTGTGCACACTAGCTGATTGCTAACAGAGCAGTGTGTACCCAGCCTGAGTCAGACTCAGCCACTCCTTTTCCTCAGCTGAGGCATCCACGGAAAGTGCTCCCTCCCACCCAGGCTGCCATGCCCATCCTAGGTGCTCTTCTCTTCTTCTGCTGCTCCATCTGTTGGCCACTCGTGCCTGTCTGCCATCTCGGATCTCAAGTCACATTGAAAATTCTCCAGGCAAGGACTTCTCTTTTAGTTGTAACATTGGTGTGATTGCCAACAGGATCTCTAAGTGCAATGATACCATAGTAAGCATTATCACAAGTCTCTTGGAGTCTTTAAGGATAAAGGTAAGCATCCCAGCTTGGCCAAAATGTCCACAAGTCATCTCTGTTGCCTCTTTCCACACAACTTTGCATCCCAGCATCACACAGGAAGGCAAATCCCTGCCAAATCCTGGCCCGAGCACACCAGCTGCACTGGTGGAAGGGAGCACAGCTGGTGGCACACCAGGAACCTCCTCCCTGGGACTCCCCTGCAGGTGATGCACAGGCATCCCCATTAGCTGGAGGCTGGCATGCTCTAGCAAAACAGATTTTTAAAGTTATTGGAGAGTCGTCTGGCTCTTCAGCAGAGGCTGATTGGAGTTGCCATGGTAATTATATTTTGGTTGACGATTGTGCTGACAAAGCACAGCTGCCCTTTGATCTCGCAGTAGAGGCAGTGCAGCTCCCAGCAGCCTCCTCATAGCGGGGCTTGGTGCTGCCTGACGGCTGAAAGCAGCGTGAATGTCTCCAAACGGCAGCAGAGGCTACGGTTGTCCTGGCCACTGGTCTCAGGACAAGAGCCAGGCACGCACCCAGCATGATGCTGGAGATGAAAGTGATGTTGCCACTACACTGCATCCCAGCAAGGCTGCCTGTGACCTTACGGCTTCCCGCACAGCGAGGTGGAAGCCTGGCCTTGGCAACAGCCGTGTATGGTCCATCAAACACTATTTCCCTGCTTTACCTTCCATCACCTCGGTCCTGTCCTCCTTCTTTGCCTCACCAACCGCCTCCTGGCAAGGTGTTGTTGCATGTCAGGGTTCTAGTGTTCAACTCAACTTCCTGGTTTGGATCTGGTGACAATCCTTGCCACTTGAGAACTTGACAACTTTTCCTTGTCAGGGGCTCCACAGCACTGTCACCTCCAGCTTGTCATTGTCACCTTCTCGCAGCCTCTCTGTTGTCTCTCCTTCTCCTTGGGATTCCCTGCTGAGTGCTCCCATCCAGTTACACATCTTTTACCACCATCTCGTCTTCATGTCCCAGACCTCTGTCTCCCTCCTAGCCTTGTCACCATCCCTCCCCACTCATGTTTTTCTTGGCTCCCCTGGCATCTATTCCTGAAGGAGTTACCAGCAACTCAAACCGCCTGTAGAGAGAGTGGACTTCTGCTTCCCTTTTGCTTCTTACATGCCTCACTCTCCTCCTTTCTCTGTGACAAACACATCACAAATGGGGGAGGCAGGTACACCTTTGACCTTCCTTTCTCCTCCTCCTTATTTGCCTGGCCTTTATGTCTGACCACCTTGTCCCCATCCCCCGAGGCTGGGCTGGTGCTAGTGTTCCGGTTGCCTGTTTTCCGTTACTCATCCCGTACACAAGATACTTCCTTCAGCTGACCTGCTAGAACATACCCTTCTCTCCATGCCAGTCTGTCTCGGCAGCCTGAGAAACCGCAGTGAATTAAATCATCTCCGTATCTATTTCACATATTTATGAGGGAGATACTAATCCCTGCATAGTGAAAGGGTCATATGTACAAGAGGGGAAATGAGGACACGGGCATTAAAGGAAGAAGCGGGGCAGAGGAACGACAGGGCAGATGTCAAGGAGGAGAGTTTACAGCGTGGAAATCAACAGCAGATCAGAGTATCACTGACAAGCCTCAGCTATGCTCTTTCCTTGCTAGTTCTGCATGTAAGCTCTCACTTTTTCTTGCTCCCCACACCTATGTCTTCAGACCAGAGAGCAAGTCCTCCAGCTGGCTCAAAAAAATATAAAAAGAAATTAAAACATCAGCAGACAACGCCTTTTCTCTGTGTCTTCTGTGATAACAGACACCTCTCCTTCCTTTTCACTCCAGTGGGAAAGCTGATCTGTCAGACCGATCCGTTTGGAAGCCAGTCCTCCCAGGCCTCCTCCTCGCTGAACGCTCCGTCCGAGCTCCTGCCCCCACGCAAGCAGGAAAGCTCTTCCTGGCTTCCCCAGCACAGCTCTCGTGCTGGGCACATCCCAGTGGGCAAAAGATTTGCATGTGATGCTGTTAGAGCGACCTCCCGAAATGCGGCTCCGTTTCCCATCTGTTGTGCGCTATTACTTTCCCAGGACACAAAAGCAGATGAAGTGTCTGTTGGATGTCACGGAAAGCTCTCAGGCTGGTAAAATAACCCCCTTAAAGCAAGAGAGAGAGAGAGAGCTTTTTGCGTGCAAGAGCTCCTTTCAGACCGGGTCGGGGTTTTTTATTGCCCTGTAAAGGATTCTGCAACGAGCTGGAGATTTGACAGTTGCATCCCAGTCATATTTTAACACAACGCAGACAGCAGATGCTTCAAGAAGATTATATTTCTTCATGTACATTGGGTCTCCAGGGAGATTATACACTCAGGGTCAAGGGCTTTAGGGGGCTGGCTCTACGGCCTCGTAGGAGGATTTTTCTGTTTCCAGCAAAAAAATATCTGTAAAGCACAGGGCATTCTGCCAAACCTTCTGTATGGAGTTAGCAGGAAATGCTTCTCCCAAGAGAGATTTTACTTATGGCTCTGTCAGGGATAGCTTTTATTATAATAATAGCAGTTGATCAAATAGCCCCCAGTGCCTCAACACCTTGCGGGCTGAGTATCAGGGCTGAGCCGGAGCAGGGAAGCAGCACTTACTTGTTGGACTGTAAAAAGTTTATTCACCTGGGGGAAAACTGCCTCAGTAAAAGCGGGCAGAAATGGGCACTTTGTAACACTATGGCGTTTTTGAAATGCAGATATCTTGGCCAAGGCAATCGTCAGCTGGCCAGCACAAAAGACCTTGCAAGGGAGAGAATTATGTCCAAAGATGCAATAAAAGCCCTCAGGGGATCCCCACTGTACATACTGACAAGCCTAGAATGATCTAAGTTTTAATGAGGTTTTACAAAGAAGCTGCCTCCTCCTCCTCCCAGTCCTGCATGACCATTAATTTATCTGCTTTATATGTTGAAGGATAAAGACCGAGCAAGCCCTGCTAGAATGGGAATTTCCAATTTCACAAAACTTAAGAAACCAGCCCCTCCAAAATGCAGTCCTGAGAATATCAGTGCCTAAAATTCAAGTACAGATAGAGGCACTCCAGGGTGCCAGCTCACAGCCTTGGTGCTCAGAAGCCATCAGAGCCCCCTCTGCCACCAGCCTAGCCCAGTGCTGGCAGCTGGTGCTCCCCCAGGCTCCGGCGAGGGGTGAGGCTGGACTATCCCAACCGGGAGTACCTGTGCAGCCCAGCTACTTCCACAGCAAAAACATACACCAGCACAGACACCAGTTCTTGAAAGAAAGGAAATGGGCAGTGTCCTTGGTTTGGACTCATTTCTTTGTTGTTTTGTGTCTCACGCAGTCACTTATAGCTCACAGGCTCTGTGTAAAATGCTACTGCATCACAATGGGAATGTTTTATTCCCGTGGGATGCTGAAATAAGTAACAGCACTGGATGAGAACCAAGGGGAACACAGACCTCACATTACTAAATCCTACCTTGGACAAAGCTGCTTCAAATTTCCATGAGTCTTGTCCTAAGGAAGGAGCAAATGTTAACTAAGGAAACCAGGATTTGCTCTCAGTGCTGAAACCTGCATGAGAGAAAGGAGCTGGTTTTAGCAGTTGCCCTTCAATAAGGGGCACTGGTTTGGCTTTGCCATGAGGCTGGCTTTCAGCTACGACCTGCCTCGCCAGAGTTTAACGTCAGAAACGGTACATGTCAGGAAGCGTTTGTGTGGTGGGACGTAGAAACTACGGCTAGCTAAAGCAGTGATCACAATACAAAAGAGTCCTTAAACAGATGTCACAAATAGCCCTGATTTCATTTTACTCAAGTCATCAGTCCTCCCACCCTGATGTATATGAACAGTGTCTTGCTCTTCTTGGATCTCCTCAATATCCACAGTGTTGTGGCTGAAGTGGTGGTAGCAATTTCTTTTTTCCCCTGTGTTTTGAACAGGCAGAAGGAAGAACAGAGGCACTGAAGCAGGGGAAGATAGCAGTGGTGAGGAGAGACTGAGGGAATTCATGACCGTCCCAACCTATTTTTTCCATTTCTTTTAAAATACGTAGTTTTGATGTTATGTGTTGACTTCAGTCGTTGACAGTCTGTGTGAAAAGAGCCAATGTGTCACCCTAGGCATTTTTGGCAGATAGGAAGGAAAGCTATCCAGTTAAGATCAGCAGCTAACCCACAACAAAGCTTAATCTCCTGCCAAAAGCTTAATCCAACAGAAACCAAACATCTGCCCTTCTCGGGCACTCTGAGATGGAGACAGAGGTCTTGGCTTCTGAGATCACTCCAGAATTGTTCTTCGTTTTCTGACTCCTCCCAGACGGCAAAGCAGGGTGTGTGCACTCGCTCTGTGGTTTAGGTAAGGGACTGCAGCGTGGGGTGGCAGATGCTGGGCTCTCAGAATTACAGCTACAAAACCTCAGACTGGACCATACGCCGATCTAGTACAAATAACAGTGTCCCTCCCTTGCCCTTCTGCTATTTCTGGCCCTTCTCTCCCAGTGTCTCTTTTCATACACAGCAGATTGAGACCATTATCCCTGGAATAAGAGTGTGCACACTGCTTTTTTTTTTTTTTTCCCCTCACTGTATCTCATTCCTGACCTCTGCTGCTCTTTTACTATTCTAGTCCTGGTTTATAATAGGAAATTGAAAGCCCAAAGATTTTCTTCACATCTGATATTCATTCATCTTTCCAGCCTCTTTTTTCCCTGTCAGATTTAAGAGAAAAAGAGAGAAAGAAACAGCCAAAACTGTGTGGTTATGGTCAATATTTTTAATACTCCCAAACTTGATTCTGTTCTTAGTCTTGCTTTGTGTAACTTTATTAATTTCACTGACCTTATTCTGGATCTCACCAATGTAAGAAAGGAGTTGGGTGAAATATCTGAACAGTATTTGTTTTAAACATAGCATTGAGAGTTAAGACAAACAAGTCTCATGCACATCCACCCATTTCCCAGCCCTGATGACTTGTCTACATTCCTGGTCTTATCATTCCAGTGCAGATATTTGAAAAGTGACCACAGATTTAGAGTGACCTAAGTTTTACCAGTTTGGGATATCTCAATCCTGATTTTCTTCAGGTGACTCCAGTTAAAAGCATGGCAGCTGTGCACTACTGGGGCTGTAAGTATTTCAAGCTGGAAGCCCTAAAATCAAGCCAGCTCACATCAGAGACTTCTAAAAATCATTTGGCCTTTGTATGTAAATTGGTGAGTCCCTGCAGAGAGGTGATGGAAGCATGCAGCTCCCAGAGGAAGCTGAGTGAGAAGCAGTTGAATGAAACCTTGGGTAGCGTAAGGCTGTTGAGTCACACGGCCCAGGATATACCTGTCCCGCCTGATGCCAAGACAGCACAGCTATGATGAAGGTCAGTGATGAATGCAAGGTGGCTCTACCTTCTGTCAGCTCAGAGGCACCTTTCCTCAGGGTGCGCTTCATTTTGTAAGGCTGCGAGTGTTCTCGTTTCATGGCCTTTCCTTCTCAGATGTGAAAACTGCTGAGGTTTGGGAAAATGTGCCTTCAGTGACTGGATTGGATGGACTGTGATGCTTTCTGCAGATTTATAAGCCTAAAGACCACTGAATCAAAAGTTTAGTTATGGGATATTAATAGGGCCCTGGTTCAGCATAACAGCTAATCATGCATTCAGCTTCTTGCTGTACAAATGTCCTATTTTACTTCAATTAAGTATAGGCTTCATTTGCTGCATAATTCATTTAATATAATTTGCTGTGGTGATTTAAAAAAATAGCTATGACTCTGTAAAATCATTTTGTCATGGGTAGTCAGTGCAGGGTGAGGATAATGTGATCACAGCTGCAGCATCAGGCCCAAACAGTGAATGGCAAACACGCCTGCCTCGATGCTTTCTATAGTAACAGAGGTTTGCAGCAGTGGAGTCCTGGGGTGATATTTGAATATATTACTGCTGTGTGCTTATCCCAGTAAAATAAATGAGAAGCACCATCCTTCAAGGTAAAAATAATTACCACAGGATTCATTTAATGACTTCTTTCCTCTGTGGATAAATTCTCCTATAATTACCCACTACAAGATCTCTTGCATCTGTTTGCTAACACTGGTAAGACACAGGACACTGGGTCTCTGGTTTGATCTTGTTGGAGACCGCTGAGTTCTTTGAGAGTGGTGTGTGAGAGTGAGTAACATTCAATTGCAGGTCATGAAAATGTCTCATTCTTTCAGGGCCCGGCTGAAAACCTTAAGGCACAAACACTGGGAGTGCAGCCCTTCCTCTGCTCAGGTTCGGTATTTTCTTTTCTCTTCCATGCCACTCGGCCACTTTTGGAAACAGTTCAGCAACATCTGAGGAGGATGGGGAGGATGGTGAGGATGTCTGGAGCAGTTTCCTTTGTAGTCCCAGCCTTAAGGATCTCATTCATTGCTTTAAAAAGGAGCAGAATGAAAAACATGCAAGAGCCAAAGGCCTCAGACTGAAAAGATTAATAGAATTAAATGTTCCAGGCTTTGTTTGCTTATTGGTTGGTGTTTGTTGTTTGAAATAAGAGCTATTGGGCTCAGTTCAGCTGCTGGGTGATCAGAGTGATTAATCTGTAACATCACAAAGTGAAGACTTCTTTTCCAAAAACCAAAGCTCTTTCACTGCCATTGCTGATTTGGAACATGCTCGTCAGGTGGTGAGCTGATCAGAAATGGTCACATCAGAGCTGGTGTGGTTTTTTTGGGACATTGTACATGAATGAGTCTGTCTTCTTTTCAGGGGCACCCCTACTTCTGGCAACTGCAGAGACATGAGTGTCTAGGCGCTACTCTTCTCTGTTGGTGTTGTCCAAGCAAAAAAAGCTCATCTCTTGGTGAAGTGCACTGGCACCCATTGCTTTTTTCTCCACTGAAGAATGCAGATGGAGTGAGGGCTGTGCCTCAGAGCAACAGATGTCCTCATGTAACTGCTAGAACTGGATATTATCAGTACTAATTTCATGGGGTCTGACTTTGTGTGTGCTGACAAGGGGTACACAGTGTGCCTCCTCTAATGGTCACTGCAAGGTGCTTGGATTTTTCTAGTGCAATTGCGGCTTTTCAGAAGAGGTTGGCTGCTGTGAAGGATCACAGGGTGACACACTAGATGTGCACGTGCACAGAGAACTGGTGTGATCAAAGGGGAACCACTGAACTGCTGTGTTTGCTTCCATAGCTTGTCACGGTGAAACAGATGTGTTTCATAGGACAAAAGCCTAAACGTAGCTCAAGTTTCTGGGTAACAGGGTATGTTGCAGTTTTTCCATGCTTTAGCAACAAAAAAAGCTGCAGCGGGGACCTAAGGATTACCTCAGTCAGATATTATCTGCTCTGTGCAATGCTCCTAAAGACCTGCTGGTCTGGTATTTGTCATTTCTTGGTCTACCTCAGCATCCCAGGGAAAGCTGCAGGAAATTTTGTGGCAAGAGTGGCAAGGCCTGGTGATCGCGGACATCGCTGCCTGCACAACCCCAGCACCTCAGTAAACAGAAACTCAAGTCCAGGTGGTAAAAAAGGGCAGACTTGAAAGGCAGTAGGAGGTCAGATTTGGTTTATGTAGACTAAATTTGGTTTAGCATGTTCAGGTAAAGATCTGCTCTGGTAAAAACAACTCCACATTGGTTACTACGCTGCTGCTCTACCAGTTCATGGCCTTCTCATCTAACAGAAACTTAACAAGGAAATATAAAAAGCCCAAAGACTCAAATGACTCCTGCTGTCCCTTTAACCAGAAAAAAAACCCCTAAATGAAGTAGGAAGCTGATCTTGGAGGGCAATCTGCTTAGATGAGTACAGGCTAAAAGTGGAATAATCCCTGAAGTCTCTAATTTTGTTTGCTGTAGTTTGGGCAGAAAGAAAATGCAGATCAATTTTTCAAAGCTGTAATGTGCAGGTGGGTCTGTCCTTCTGTCAGCTTTTCTGGAAAAACAGTAGGAGGTACAGATGCTCTTTTTCAAAAACTCTACATTGCTGCTGAGTATTTCTGAAGTGGTTTGGGGGGTGATGGATAGTTCTGAATCCACAGTGGCGTGCATGAAGAGGTAGAAATCATAGAAATGCCTTCTGTCTGTCCTGAGAAAAAAGCTTCTTCCTGGGTGTAAATGTGTGTGGTCAGACAGGTCCTTGCTAATACCTGAGAAGGATTATAATTGGGTTTAATCCTTCCTGAGCAGGAGGAAAAAAGGCTAATTGCTGGGGGAGAAGCATTTATTCTGTCCACAGACTGTTCAGAGGACTGGGGGAGGGGCACAGTCAGTCAGAATGAGAAGATGGGATAATTTTTCACAGGTCTGTTGTTCTCAATCTGTTTACTGTAGCCAATGATAACAGTGAGGTTGTGCTGAGCAGCCTGTAGAAACAACAGAAAAATGGTTTGCTTTCCCTCTACGCCACTCCTGGAGCAGATGCAGCTGGGAAAGGCTCAAGTGGCTTTGTTAAAGCTGTGCTGGTATGGACGGCCTGGAAAAGAAAGCATTTTTAACCAAGGTTAAATTTCTCCTTGTGAAATCCTTTGAATTTTATTTTTTTTTTTTTGAGATGGGAGAATCTCAAGGGGTTGGAAGTAAATCTCCATCTCCCCTGGGCACATAGCAGTGGAAATAATACCTTACTGGAAGATCCTTTGTGTTACTGACTAACTTGGGACCTTCATTCCAGGAAAACATGGGCTGGTCTATAAGCACTTTCCATTCTCAGGAGCACATGAGTGTTGTTGGGAATTTTTTTGTTTTGTTTTGTTTTGTTTGTTTGTTTTAAAAATGTGGTAGATATCAAGTAAATAACCCCAAGGAATAAGAATATATTGGACTAATGAGACAGTAGTCAGCAAGCATAAGGTGCTCTGAATATCTGGATTACCCTTGTGAGTCAAGAGTTGTTCTCACAGAGTGAAGAACTCTTCTGGGGAGACGCTTTCGTTTTGCAAGGGTAGGAGAACACTGCTAATTTTAAGGAAAGAATTGATGGTTGGAAAATAGTAAGAAACCTGGGGACTGCAGTCAGTATCAGTGAGCTGATGCTATGTTAGTAATTAAGTGAATAATTTGAAATGTTTCAGAATGTTAAACTATTATCTGAAGATGCTCACAAAAGGCTGTCTTGGGTTTGAAGAAGAAATTTTTCTGTTGATTCTGTTCCAGAAAGGAAAAAAATTGCCATTAACTTTATAATTCTAGAGGCTTGCTGAATTTCTTAACTGCTGAGTTTTTATTTGGCTAAGAACTGATAAGTATTTCATCCTGTGCCCTTCAAATCAGACTCCGTCCCTTTTGATTTGCTTCATAGCAAGCTAATCACCATTCGCTTTTTTATTTTAATTGGTGTATTTGATGTTAGAGCACACTGCTTCCACGAGACTTCCTTTGTTGTTGCTGTTATGCGTTGCCTTTCTGTAAGTCTTGCTCAAGTGCTACCAGTTTAAAGGACCTTCTTACATTAATGTAGTCAAGCTCTCTTCTTATAATAATCTCTTAGCTTTATTAATCCCTTCTTATTATGAGTTCCAGGGGCAGCTAAATGCTTAGACTAGACCAGCTCTCTGCAGTATCATGTCCAACACATAAGTCTGTTAGGCTTCCACTTCTTACTCTGTTTGCAGTCTGAACAGGTAAAACCGAAACTGAGATGGAAAGTGGACACCCTGTAATTAAGGGCTTGACCGAGGTCACAGAGCAGAGCTGTTTGCAGAGTGCTCAGACTCCTGAGTGACTACAGTCTTGGTTAAACATAAGGAAGCTGTGGAGCTGCCTGCCGTGTCGCTGCTTGAGAACGCTGATGGTAACTGGGCGTATGGGAACACTTCTCTGATTATCCTCTGGATATATAGTATCAGCTTTCTTAGCTTATACAGAGAAGATGATGCATGACTACTTGCCTGTAGGTTTAAAGGTGCATCTGCATATCAGAGAAGTAGAGAGTGCGACAGCCACAACTCCACTGAGAAATGAGATGCAAAGACCTTATAGGAGAGGCATTGGGTTATACTGGTTTTGCTTACAAATCTTCTAAAATTACCAACTGGTAAAGTTTGCTTGCCTCACTCAACATCCCCAAGCACTTCTCCCATTTAATACAGGTATTCTGTTTTTGTAGTGGATGGGAAGAAAGCATGTTGGCCTGGAGATGAAGGGGAAGCTCTGCTGTGTTTGTGGGAGGGGAAAAAGGTCACCAAGGCAACGTTACTTTTTCCTGCATCTCTGGTCGCTCCTGTGACCCCGGTACCAAGCAGTTAATAACAGTCCATGACAGTTAACCTATGATCAGGCTCTCCTGTTTCCAGTGAAACTAAACCACGACAACAGACACCCTGTGCCCTCTGTTAGGCAGCTTTCCTCAGTTGTGACATATTTTTCAAGCCAACTTTTAAAGGCCAAGTACACTAGGAGGAGCTCTTCCTCCATTTCTTCTCTCCCTGTTCAGTTAGCTGCTCACTGCAGCTCTGAGTTGCTTTTGTAGGGGCTGCTTACTCCCTGTTCAGCTTCTTAAATCCTTTGCACTTCTTTGAGCCTGTAAGCTCCCTTCAGGGTATGAATGAAACAGTAATTCCACTGACCCTTTGTGATACTACGGTTGTTGGGTATTTCGTGGTAGTCAGCTTTGGGCTACGTTTCTCCTGTTCGCTAGCTTGGAAAAGTGGCCGAAGGGTCCTGTATTTCACAGCTTCACTGCAGCCTTGCTTTTCAGCACAGACAAAACCCCACCTGTGCAGTTCCCAATGCACAGGCCTTCAGTAAGCGTCCCAGGTAATATAGGTCCTTCAGTTAGGTTAATTTCTAGAGCTGTAAAGATGATACCGACATATAAAACACTAACTTCAGTACTTCCAAGCATAAGCTAGAGTGAGTTGAAAAACTCACCTACAGACATTAGCGAAGTCGTGTCAGTGACGTTTGACAACCAAGTCTTATTACAGGGTAATGTCACTGCTGTATGCTCCCATTACTACTTCCTACTTCAAGAAAGATACGGACGTGCTGGAACGTGTCCAGAGAAGGGCAGTGAGGATGATCAGAGGGCTGGAGCACCTCTCCTGTGAAGACAGACTGAGAGAGATGGGGCTGATCAGTCTGGAGAAAAGAAGGCTCCGAGGAGACCTTACTGTGGCCTTCCAGTATCTCAAGGGGGCTACAAGAAAGCTGATGAGGGGTTTTTTAGGGTGTCGGGAATGGTAGGACTAGAGGGAATGGATTGAAGCTGGAGATGGATTGGTTCAGATTGGATGTTAGGAAGTTCTTTACCCGGTGGGCGGTGAGACCCTGGCACAGGTTGCCCAGAGAGGGGGTGGCAGCCCCATCCCTGGGAGTTTTTAAGGCCAGGCTGGATGGGGCTCTGAGAAGCCTGATCTAGTGGGGGATGTCCCTGCCCATGGCAGGAGGTTGGAACTAGATGGGCTTTAAGTCTCTTCCAGCCCTGACAGTTCTATGGTTACAGGGAGTGGTTTCTCCAGTCAGAGGCGTTTCTTGCTGAGCCGGCAGCAGAGCAGACATTTGCAGACCCTCAACTCGAGCCAAGGGCCAGCAGGCCAGCAGTGCTCGCTGACAAACGGCTGCAGGCGCAGCACTCCTTGTGCGGGAGAACTGCAAGTTTTGTGGGTGCTTTACGTGCAGAGAACACCGGGAATGTTTCGAGGGTAAAGGACGGAAGCGCTGTGAAAGGCAACCCCAGAGGATGCCCGCATGGTTGTTTCCGT
>NW_009693817.1:0-2498 GCF_000703405.1 Apaloderma vittatum
TGCTCAAAGCCCCGTCCAACCTGGCCTTGAGGGCTTCCACAGCTTCTCTGAGAAACCTGTGCCAGTGCCTCACTGCCCTCACAGTAAAGAACTTCTTCCAAATGTCTAACCTAAATTTCCCCTGCTCTGGTTTAAAACCCTTGGCCCTTGTCCAGTCACTGTGTGTCCTTACAAAACGTCCCTCCCCAGCTTTCCTGTAGCCCCTTCAGGTACTGGAAGGACCCTATAGGATCTCCCTGGAGCCTCTTCTCTTCTCTTCTATTACAAGGTCTCTTGATAATTATTCATTCTTTTGATTATATCTAGGAGTTAGACAGAGGTTTATACCTTGTATCTGTGGATACATCTATCTATAGATATATCCTCTTCTCTCTTCTCTCTTCTCTCTTCTCTCTTCTCTCCTCTCCTCTCCTCTCCTCTCCTCTCCTCTCCTCTCCTCTTCTCTTCTCTTCTCTTCTCTTCTCTTCTCTTCTATCTTGAAGCTGTTTCATAAATGGTGACTGACTCAAAAATTCTCAGTCCTGCCACACACCAGAGTCTGGATCCAAACATAACGTAACGGAACAGCAGCTAAAGCCTCGGGCAGTTGCGATGCTGCCGTTGCTGTGGTGGGGTAAGGATTCAGCCCCATTAATTTTGTCACACAGGCACTTGGTCTCAGTTCTGTAGAGGAAGATAGTACTTGAGAGCCTAAGTTTCTTCTTCTATCGTCATTTTTGAACTCTAAACTAACAGGTGTACGCACTGCAGAGTAGCAACCAGCATTTGGGGAAGGAAGAGATCTAAATAATAGATACTGTGCAAACCAGGAAGAAGCATCTAAAAGACTTCACCATTGATTGAGAAACAACCCAGTTATTAGATACATCTGTTTTATTCTGCCCTTTTTCTCCGTAGCTGATAGAGGTGGAGGAAGTAGGCACTTCTGTTACTAACTCTTTATCTTTATTACTGCAGGTACCGGAAGTTGCATACTTGTGATGTCAACTCATGAATTCCAACTGCAGATGAAAATCGATCATCACCTGAAAGATGTGTGTTCCTGTTTTCTCTGCTTCCAGCTTTTCCCTGAGGTATTGCATTTAAACCGCCAATACAGTTCGAAGGCAGCGTCACACTGTGGCACGACAAGCCACGGTTCCTTATTGTAATATTCTTCCTGTCGGCAGCACTCACGTTAAATGTTCCTTTCCGTGCTTTAGAGAGACGAAGTTTGGGCGTCTTACTCGGGGAGCAGCGACCTGTACGTCTGGAACACCAAGGACTTGTCAAGTGCGCCTCGAAAGATTCATCTTCAAGATTGCTCTGAGATTACCTGTATGATAAGAGTTAAAAATCAGGTGAGAGGCATTTCGACTGGTTCCGGAATTCTTTGCGAAAAGTTCTGTTTGCTCGCAGCTCTCGCGGGCTGTCGTCGGTCAACTTTCCTTACTGGGTGGTCGCGTACGTACTGGTTTGAAAGGTTGATTCCTCTTTGAAATCAGGGAAGCTAATGACTGCCCAGCACAACTGGATGTTACAGGTCTGCCCCAAAATACCTGTCAGACCAAAAGGCTCCTCGATAGTTAAATGCGGGGTGACTTTGATTAGCCATTGACATTTGCAGGGAACCGTAGAAACAGAAAGTTTAGGTCCTTTGACAGTAACTCTCACGGCTCCTAAGCCTTGGAAAAGGTTAATAGACAAACAGTAACACCCAATTAGCTGTCCTAGTTTTGCAGATGACCTTTTTCTTGTTTAGTTACCAAATACCAGACTCAACAGGGACCAGAGGAACAAATGGCTTCCTACCGCAGCATCTCGAGTTATTGCCCTCAGGCTGCGTACCTGCTCTGTCTGCATCGGCGGCGCCAGCAACTGTGGTTGTGATGCCACAGGGACAAGTTTAGGGTTCATTTGCAAGTGAATAGCTGATGTATATCTGCTGGGAAAGCAACTCTCTGAAAACTGTTCTTAAATTTTCTTTTTTCCCCTCCTTCCTTCCTCAAAAATTACTTTCTTCGTGAAGTACCTTGTGAACCAGGGAAGCTTTCTGTGTATTCGGCCCTCAGATAGATTTGCAAACTGAAGTGGAAAAAACTTCTGAGATATTCTTCCCCAGAACAGAGATGGATGTATTTAACACCTGTTTTAAGGGAGTTAGAGGATTGTTTGGAAACCCTGGGGTATTAAGCTCTCTTTTGTTCTGCTTAAGAACTTTGTGGCTTTTCTGCTTATTCCTCCCTCAACTCCACCTTTCCCAACGTTGTACTCCAACACATTGATCCAAAAGGAATAACTGGAAAATATCCCTGTGAGATCCTTCTCCTGAACCTGAGTGTTCAATGCACGAGAGAGGTGATTCTGCCCTTCTGCTCCGGTGAGACCTCACCTGAAGTTCTGAGTCCAGCTCTGGAGCCCCCAACTCAAGAAGGGCGTGGAGCTGTTGAAGCGGGTCCAGAGGAGGCCACACAAATGGGCAAAGGGCTGGAGCACCTTTCCTACGAGGACAGGCTGAG
>NW_009693818.1:0-412 GCF_000703405.1 Apaloderma vittatum
TGGAGCAATGAGGGTGGCATCGTCAGCAAAAAGCAGCTCACGGACAAGGTGATTTAGGGTCTTAGTGTGGGACTTCAGTTCCCTTAGGTTGAGTAGGTTACCATCGGTATGACAGCGGATGTAAATGCCGTTACCTTCCTGGAGATCTGCCATGGCCCTTTGGAGCATCATGCTGAAGAAGATTGTGAATAGAGTTGGTGCAAGAACACAACCGTGTTTCACGCCTTTGGTTATTGAGAAGGGCTCGGAGAGCGCATCGCCATCTCTGACTTGGCCGCGCTGATCCTCGTGTAACAGGATAATCATTCTGAGGAACTTGGGAGGACATCCTAATCCTTCCAAGATCTGCCACAGGCCTTTTCTGCTCACAGTGTCAAAAGCTTTGGTGAGGTCAATGGAAGGTACATAGAGT
>NW_009693818.1:783-16811 GCF_000703405.1 Apaloderma vittatum
ATCCAAGCTGCCTTGCCAGTTGTCACCTGCTGTACGGCCTTGAGAGTCTCTCCCATAGTAGGAGCTATATCCAATTCAGTTTTTCACTGATTGTTGTGCAATGTGCCGAATTGCTGAGCCTTGAACTACACAGTTGACACTGAAGAGAGTCTGGAAATGTTCAGACCATCGATTCAGGATGGAGGCTTTATCTGTGAGAAGCATTTGGCTGTCTGCGCTTAGCAGATTAAGTATACCCTCATGCCAAACACTGTACAATAAGGCAGCCTCCCAGTTCTCAGAGTGAAGCATCCTGAGACTAGCTCTTCAAGCAAATGCCCCTATCACAGCTTTTGGCAGTTCAAAAGCTCTATGTGGCCTTATATCTATTGTTAATTAATTTGAACAGTTTTCTGGAAAATGAGAGCTTTTTGACCTGTTTTAAATTTCAGAATTCCCTTTTAGAACAGGCGTTCTGTGGAGTATCCTAATGCAACCTTCTTTCTATGAGAGGGAGCATAGCTGGACCAAATGGCTGCACACTCGTTGTCGCAGTGATGTCTCCCCAGGCACTCAAGGGGAGCACTGAGCCAACATGTCCTTTCTCCTTCTTGCATGTGAAGTAGCTTGGTTGTCCGTATTTGGCACTGCAGCGCTCTGGGCAGACGCACAGGTCAATGCTAGGAGCACAGCTTTTTTTTTTTGTTATGCACAGGCTCCAAAATAACTGGAGCGTCACCTCGGTTTTTACCTTGAATGAACTTGTGGAACTTGTTAAATGTAATCTGGGTTTCCTAACAGCAAAGAATTTACCTGTGTCTAAACATGGCTGTCAGTTACAGCTCTGAGTCATGCAACATTAAGTTCTCTTTTAAGTAGATTTGTATCTTACACATAATTATGTAGGGCACTTCTGGAGAGAGAAAAACAGAAAATTAAGAGACCTTTTCAATTTGTACAGCATTTAAAGCAACAGGATGCTGGTTTTTTGATTCAGTGATTTGCAATGGACAATGAAATATAAATTAATGAAAAGGAAGTGGACTTGTTGGAGCAGGACCAGAGGAGGGCACAAAAATGATCCAAGGGCTGGAGCACCTCTCCTCCAAGGGCAGGATGAGAGAGTTTGGATTCTTAAGCCTGGAGAAGGGTCTGGGGAGACCCTATAGTGGCCTTCCAGTACCTGAAGGGAGCTACAGGAAAGCTGGAGAGGGACTGTTTAAAGGGCTTGCAACAACAGGATGAGAGGTGATGGTTTTAAACTACAGCAGGGTAGATTCATAGAATCATAGAACAATTCAGGTTGGAAAAGGCCCTTGGGATCATCGAGTCCAACCATTAACCCTACACTACAAGTTCACCCCTAAACCATATCACCCAAATTCAGGTTAGATATCAGGAAGTTCTTCACTATAAGGGTGGTAAAATACTGGAACAGGTCAACCAGGGAGGTGGTGGAAGCCCCATCCCTGGAGACATTCAAGGTCGGGCTTGATGGGGCTCTGACCAACCTGATCTAGTTAAAGATGTCCTTGGTCAGTGCCGGGCAGTTGGACTAGATAGTCTTTAAAGGTCCCTTCCAACCCAACACTTTCTATAATTCTGTGAATCCTGGGCCCATCGAAATCAATGGATATTTTGATAATGGCATTAATTACATAATGACTTCTGCATCGTTTCTTACATTTCAGGTAAAATGCACTCTTTCAACTCTGTTTGAATACTGGGAAAGAAACTCACTTAATGAACTGCAAGTTTGGAGTTTAGCTACTTCTTTGTCAAACTCGTATAAGTGGAAGCTTTAAAATTCAGGATGATATTAACAAGGATGAAAACATAATAAAATCATGAACCCATCTGTGCTAAACAATTAATTTGATACCAATTTTTCATGGAGTTTTACTGCTGTTTAGCTATCATAAAAGCATATACATTTATCCATTTTTAAATGCTGTAAATTGCAGGCTTATTTCTGCAGATACCTGGCTTTGTCCATGGGCTTCCAGCAACACCCCTGAAGATCTTACCAGCTCAGATGGAGAGGAAGAATGTAGGTTTCAGAAGATTCCTTAATTACCCTTATAGGAACACTTGTTTGCCTGGACGAAATAGAGTGTCATTTTGGACATTTGAATTAAAAGTTCCCTCCAAACACAAAATATCCCCCCAGAAAAGGCCTCTTTTGTACATAGAGGATATTTTGGGGGGTTCAGAGTCCCTTTGTAGTGGTGTTAGCCATTTCAGTCTCAGCCAGAGGTAAGGGGTCATTTTGTTGGAGAAGTTCAACACCTGTGCTAGGAAACTGCAGAGAACCCTCACAACTCATCAGTTTTCAAATACCATCCCATAGGTTAGCACAAAGTGAGAGCACAGCAGTGGGTCCAGTCAGTTACAGAGGGTGGAATTTATATGATAACAAGGTATAACCTTATGTGTGCCATTTTACTCCTTTCTAACACATTTTAGGAGTAAACCCACATTATAAATATGTAGAAAAATGCTACCTGCAGCTGCAAGTAGTTTCCAAAGATGCCCGTGGGATTTCTTGGTTTGGAACCAGAATTCAAAATCCTGGCAACATTTTCACTTCTGCCTCAAAAGGCTCAAAATTTATTTTGATTTATGCTGATTTTCAAAAGGAAAACAGAAAGCGGAGTTAAGTATATCTTTGTCATATCTAGGATAAGGCCTCAGCAATATTTAGCAAAAGCTTAATTGTTGAAGCAAGAACACTACAGTGGTTGGGATTTAGTTGCACAAGCAACGCACTGGTCTGTGCCAAACTTTGCATCTTGTCAAGTAACTTGCTAGGGACAGTCTTGGCTGATCATGGCAATAAGGGAAAATACTATAACATAGTGATATACTAAAAAATGTATAAAATTTGTAATTCTTGTCTACTGATTAAAATTCCAAGTTTTTAAAACTGTAGTCCTTACTCTTATGGCTTTTATTTGGCAGTTCAATCCTGTGATGAGTCTTGTGCAGTTTTAGGTCATGGTACTGGAGCTGGGATGAGTTAAGGCTAACACATACTCTCCTGACCTACTTGCAGAGGGCATCTCTGTTGCAAAATTAATGACCCTTTTTAATCTATAATCTGTCTTGGCATTGCCATCACATATTTCACCTCACCATACTTGCCTTAATGTTGCTGTGCCATGGTTGCTCAAAGATGTCATAGTTTTTCCTCACTTAAGATTTCTGTTGATGCTTATTCAGAAGTAGGACCTATAGGCCGTACTCCGCTGTTGTATCTTCAACAGGTGAAAACCAAACTGCGTACATGGACAAGGAGCCTGGTTTGCTCTAGAAAAGAACTTTTTGGTGTTATTTCTTGTTATATCTAGATTATTATATTTATTAAGGGCTGCCAAGGTGTGTTCATAATAGTGAGAGTGGGACTCCAAAACGTTGTTTAAAAATGTGTTAACCTGCAAGATACTTGGATTCATACAGAGGACAGGCTGAGCCCTTCTGGAGTGAGCACGACAACAGGGACCAACAAACTGCCCTGTCCTGGTTGGTGACGAGGCTGCAGAAGGGAGACCAACCTCTGATTCTCTAGGGAATTTCATTCCTTTCTCATGTTCAACATTCAAGGCCCATGATGAACATTCTAAGACATGACAAACTGGACTGAAATTTGGAGCAGAACCCTTGAGTATGTGAGAAGGCCAGTGAGGCTGTAGTTTGCAGTAGCATGGCTTTTGTAGGGAAGAATTTATCCCTTTTTAGTGAATAACTATGGTCAGGGGCAGCACCCTGGTTAGTTACTTAAACATTAAGTTCTATTGACTTCCTCTCAGTTCACAGATGTGACAGCTGAATGGCTGTAATGAAACTGGAGCTGACTAACATGAAATCAATGAGTACACAGACTCCTAAGATCAGCACTGCTGGAGTTCTTAGTCTTACTCAAAGACACTCAGAGAGATTGGCTGAGGATGATGAAAAGAACAAGTTTGCTCTTACAGAGAGCCAGTGATGAAATTATAATTAAAAAGTCATTCATGAGTATTAGAAGGAAATATTTATGCTACTATTATGATGTCTACACATGACTTAAACATAGTCCTGGGCAACTGGCTGTAGGTGGCCCTGATTGAGCAGAGAGGTTGGACAAAATGACCTCCAGAGTTCCTTTCCAACCTCAACCACTCTATGATTCTGTGTAGACATTACACATACTGAAGGAAACTTATTATATTTAAGTCAAGTAGTTTTAACAGCTGTGGCAAAGCCATGATGAAAAAAGCATGCAAAAAATAGAAACAAATAAATAGTTGTCTCTATGGTTTTGCTTGATCATTGACTGTATTTCTTCAGGAGTATTTTATGTCAGTGCAACTTGAATGAAATCGGCTTTTTCTATTATTCCAGGAGAGTCTGCATCAAGTTAGCTCCTTGTCTAGCAGTTCACTACAGACACAAGGAACCTCCTATGATGTATAGGCAGGTTAGTCTCTCAGTGTTGGCACTTCTAAGGGGAAAATACAGAATTATTCTGTCACCATCCATTTTTCGTTTATTCAAAAAAATTATTATTCAGAGAAAATCCATCTTTGGTCAATGAAAAAGTTTGTGTATATGTCTTCCAGGAAGGCATGTGACTTCTTCATGGGTTCTTGAGTCCAGGATGAAAAAAACATGCTAATTCTTCTTACTGAGTTTGGGCCTCTAGTACTTATGCGCTGGTTCTTAATCTGAGCTGGAGTCACCTTCTCCCTAAATCAAAGCTGCTGCTTGACACAGTTACAAGCGATGGATATGCTGCTAAATAACAGTGAGAGGCAGCAACCTAAAGCACTGTAGTGACTGTGAGGATGTGGCATGGCTTTTATCCGTCCCAGTTAGCTCACTATGAGACTATATAACTGAGCCCAATCTGGAAGATAGTAGGCTGCAAGGACAGTTCCCAGCAGGCATTAGGGACAAAACCATTCCAGGTTTGTCTTCACCCTATACAGTCCTACAACATTATCCCAGCAGACTTTGCATCCTCAGGTGACTCCTGAGGGCATGCAACACACCCAGGTCACGTCATGTTATCAAGGTATGTCCCTCATGGGTTGCAACACAGCACTTCTATTATTTCAGACATTTCAAAATCGTGGCTTAGGAGGCCAGAAACTTTAATGCTCAGACAGGTACAAATCCAAGCGCTACATGGTGTGGACATGAACAAATTGTTCCACTTGGACCCTGCTTTATTTTATGGTATGTATGCAGCCATGGGTTTTTTGACCTCCAGGCTTCTGTCTTGATGAGAACAAGAAATAGTATTTCTGCTGGAGGTGGAGGGGGCAATCTTGTTAAGCACAGACAACGATGTAGTTTTATCACCTGAAACCTTAATATGTAACAAGTAAGACATTCCTGGGTGAAATTGAAATGCATTTGATATGATCTAGTAATTCCTTTTGACCTTAACTTCAGTGAGATATGCCAGGCAAGGAGGTGTCTCAGCAGGGGTCACTAGGAAGCAAACTTCAGCCCACAGAGGAGTGGTCTGAATTTTTTTAGCGTGACACGTTACCATCTTCTCAGGTAATAAGTGACAGCAGAGACCTTCTCTTGCTTAATAAAAGAAATCATACAATTTATGAGGAAAAAACGTACTAAGAGAGCACTGTGTTAAACAGGGTAACAGCAATACAACAGCAAGTAAAAGTTTCCTGTAAAAACTACTGGCATATAGCAATGACTATAATGTAGGTGTTATCTTAGGTGTAAGGTTGTGATATGGATTGCAAAAGAGACATGGAAACCATGATCATGTTGTATAGTAAACAGGAAATTGTTCCACTTACAGCAGGAAAAGGAAAAGATCTCTTCTGTAATCAAATAAACCTGACTAAATCATCAGGATATCATCAACTGCACTTGATGAATGACCACTTAACTGTGCAGAACACAATTTTGGCAAAGCATCATGCTGGCCGAGTACCAATCCTGCCATGCTTGTGAGGCAGGCGTCTGTGATTCAGCAGAGAAAAACAATGGTGTTGAGTGACTCTAGGCTCCTCTTCTACCAAATCCATTTAAAATGAGGCGAATGGGAGGTGGGCACACATCTCTAAAGGGCAGTCCTCCCTGAACACTCAACAATGAGGTTGCTGGTGGAGATTTCGGCTCTTTTTCTGTATTTAAAGGGCAAATACTTGTAACAAGAAAGATAGATGGTAGAGCAAACCAAGGAACTAAATGGATAAATAAATAGTGCAAACGTACTTTCAGTACTACATACTGCATTAGCATCCTGCTGGTCATGAAAACATATCACCTAAGAATTTGACATTTCATGCATTAGCCAATAATGGGCAAACCCACACAAAATACAGGAAGAAGATTTTTAGATACAGAATTCCAGTCTTAAAGATGTTATATTCCAATACCCATACCACTAGGTGCACTGTTGTTATTACAGGGCTTGCCTAGGTTTTGGTAAAGAAGAATTTTACAGCTGAAGAACGTTAAGCTATTGTCTTCCACCTAAAAGAGTAGCCAAAATACAACTTCGTTTATAGGCTATTTCTTTAAGATCCTGGCTTCTATGGAGAAATCAAATTCCTGTGAGTATAATTAAGAAAATGATGATTTAAATAACAATCCCTTTTAAACATATAGTATTTTTAATGCTGCCATCATAACTAATAAGCTGAAGTTTAATGATTTAATGTGAACTTAACATCCCAATGCCAAGACAGACATATTCATATTCAAAAAGAGTATCATATTTTTCTGAATCTTGTACCATTTAGAAAACCACTCCTAGAAGATGTTATTTTTGACGTTCGAGTTCCCATTGTCCAAGCTTGCTTTTCTATCAAAAAAATTAAAAATACTTGGCAGAACTTAATTTATTTCAGTAAGTGATTTGCACGCTATATCCTAAAATCTAATACTGCAGAATTGTTGCTTAATGTATAACACACGTGTCTCAGAGGTTAATATTTGTATTAGTTTAATGCCAAGGTGACACAGTGGCTTGAAAGCAATGATATCTGGGAAAGCAAACTCACCATTCTGTAAATAAACACTCAAAGAGAGTTTTACCTTTCTTCTGCCACGCGGAAGGAAAAGATGTCAAAAAAGCCCATTAGCCCGTACAGGTGATATCTGTTCCACAGTGCTGGGTGGATGCTGCATTCCACTAAACTCTCCATGGATCTGGGAAAAATCATCAGCAAGACCACAGGGTTTACTTTACCTCAAGTTTTCTTTTCATAAACCTGACGATAGTTTCTTACCTTTGGAACAGAAATGGTTGTAGAATCATAGAATCATAGAATCATAGAATCA
The DNA here is from genome assembly GCF_000703405.1 of Apaloderma vittatum. Lineage (NCBI taxonomy): Eukaryota > Metazoa > Chordata > Aves > Trogoniformes > Trogonidae > Apaloderma > Apaloderma vittatum. The sequence goes on from NW_009693818.1 coordinate 8,068, forward strand.
TAGAATCATAGAATCATAGAACTGTCAGGAATGGAAGGGACCTTGAGGATCATCTATTTCCAATCCCCCTGCCATGAGCAGGGATATCCCCCACTAGATCAGGCTGCTCAGAGCCCCATCCAGCCTGGCCTTATAACCTTCCAGGGATGCGGCTTCCACCCCCTCTCTGGACAACCTGTGTCTCACCACCCTAATGGTGAAGAACTTCTTCCTAACATCCAATCTAAACCAATCTAATCCGTCTCTAGCTTTAATCCATTCCCCCTAGTCCTATCACTATCCAACATCCTCAAAAGCCCCTCACCAGCTTTCTTGTAGACCAGGTCATTCGGACATAACTCCAAGGACCAGGAAGAGATGAGATGACCTAAAGAGTTTAAGTAGTTCTGTCTCAGGACAGAGTTTCCAAAGGTCTAACAGGTGGCTGTGATGACCAGCTAAGACTCTCTGGGAACCAAAACAATCACACTGCATGGTGAGTTTTGGTTGGTGAGACGTTGTCTCTCTTCGTGGAGCGTGCAGAATGGGAGAGCCACCACACAGACAACCAGTCTTACACCTGATTTGAGTAAAGGATAAAACAGATGTCTAGCAGAAATACTTTAGAAGCAGAGGCTTGGTTTTTTGATCTGGAAAGCTGATCTTAGGGAGGTCCTCTTCAATGATACACTAATCAAAAGCGATGATCTGGCTAGGGTCTGGCAGAAAAGTAGCAGATTTTTATCATTAGAATCCTATCATTAGAAAACTCATCAAATAAAATCCAAGAACTTCTTGGCGAAGACAGAGAAGTCTGGCTGGCTGAGCTGAAGGTTTTCTGCTACTTGCTGTTAAAAAATGTTCTTTCTGCCACTTGTCCATATAGGTGTGCTACAATGTCTGTTCAGTGCAGATGGACCGCTGTTGAAAAGAAATTATAAAAAACCTCAGAACTTGTTAACAGCCGAAACAAGAGGAACTGATACCAGTTGGTGATATAGGTGCCCCCCCAAGCTCACAATGATTTTATTTTTCCTGGCAATACAGAAAGGCCACGTAAGGTATGCAAAACTCAAATCATGAAAACCTGCACCCCGACCCCAGTTTCTGTGACAGGAACCTGACTCAAAAAAGCAACTGCCTGTGTCTCTTCCTGAGAATGCACACTGCTGGCACATGGGAGAGTTCAGACTGTAAGACAAATTTGAACTATGGACTTTGTCATGGGTTAGGGCTCGGTTTGAGCCTCATGTTGGGCACCAATAAATCTGTTGCCGGTTAGGGCTGGGCAGGCCACTAAAGGTGGACAGATGCTCTCTAACCTCCTCGCCCTCCCCAAATGGGAAGGAAAAAGCAATGAGACAGAGAGAGACTTAGGGACTGGAAAAAAAGAAAAGTAAGACAGCTTTAATGAATAAGGAAATAATAAAAATAGTGAACGTATGTTCAAAACTGATATCAAACCTGACCTCCCCCACCCCTCAACAGCAATCGCCACTGGTATAGCAGAGCAGGTGGCACTGGGGGAGCCCCAGGCTCAGCAGCAGGGGAGCTGGGTACAGGAGCTGGATTCAGGAACTCAGGATCGGGATCAAAGGCAGAAGCTTGGACGGAGTCCTCCCTGGATACCAGCCGTTGCAGAAGAGAAAAAAGAAAACTATAAACACTCTCCATCCCTCCGTTTTGTACTGAATGTGATGTATATGGAATGGAATATACTTGTTAGTCATTTGTCCTGTCTGTAACTCACCAGAGGTGCAACATTTACTTCCTTGTGACCCCTCTTACTTCCTGGGAGCCCCAGCGTGGCACACAAGAGCCAGCGGTGGCCTTGGTCACTGCAGGAACAAGTATCAGCAAGAGCCTTTCTGTACGCCACTCCCAGGCAGTGACTGTAAACATCAGGTGTTATCACTGCCAGTAGCACACAGTGTCCACAAAACCATGCTGCTGACTTCAGAGAGTGCAGCCTTTTAGCAGAGACTGAGCTGAGAAGCAAAAATCACTGAACGGAATTGGTTTTGTTTAGCTCAAACCAGGACAGGACTTTCAGATAAAGGAACTTTCAACTTCTGGAAAAAGTGGAATGAAGAAGATTTGTAAACAAATCCAGCCAACTTTACATAGTCTTCTCTGTGTGCATGGGAAAACTGCCTCCCTGTCCTCAGGTGAACTCCCACATGCCCTTATTCTCTTCCCATGGGGTGTCCCGGCTCACGCGCCCACCTTCGGCTCTCCTAGTATCTCCACCGAGTGTTCCCAGCTATGGTGAGGGCAGGCACAAGACCCTCCATCCCATTAGCTTGTTTTCCAGGGGCCAGGGTGCTATAGGCTGGCAAGGCCAGTTGGCAACCATGAGGAGTGCTCCCATGCTCAGTTCATCCACAAATGTAATTAAATTGAATGTATTAGGAAATGAAAGCTCCCACAAATTTACAAGTTCTGGTATCGGCTGAGAAGAGCAATTACTACACTACACCCAGCTCTTAAACTCAGAATAATGATCCAGACTGTATATACGTTCCCCCATTTAAAGATGAGGACTCTCAAGCTTGAGGAGCTACCTCGGCCAGCGTCCCAGACCACGGAGGAGGCTGTGTCCTGACTGCAGGACCTGCTGCTCCTAAGGGACTTTCTCACCCACATCCCTGGCAGGACCTTATTTTAAAGCCCAGCTGAATCTGAGCTGTGGTCAATCAAAGTAATCTTGGCCTCCCATTGACTACCAGCCATCTTCCTAGGTTAGACACAAACTAACCAGAAACTTCCAGAAGTTTCTAGCAGTTTCTCTGAGATCTGCTTGGCAACTGCTGTGAGGGGAAGCATCACAGACTAGAGGGAATGTACCTGCCACAGCAATCTTCCTTCTTGTTATGCAGCCAGCTGACATTGAGCCTTGTTTGCCAGCACATGCAAATCAAACAGCTTATGGTCCAGCACGGTTCCTGGCTGTGATGTTTCGGACTTGACCTTAACACCCCAACTCAGTTTCTCTGTGTTCGGTGTGGGTCTTGGTCTTGTTTCCTTTTTGATATGTTACAGCCAGGTACAGAGGAGTCCTCCTGAACACCTTCAGAGATGAGCAAACAGGAGATTTCCCAGAGTTGTAAGTTTTTATGAGAATGGTCCTTGAAAAGAGATGGGAGTTGGAGAGCAGGCCTGGAGGCTACACCCAAGAGAGATGACCTCCAGCCTGAGATGATCTGTAGGTTGATGTATTCCATACTGTGTCCCTGCCCATGGCAGGGAGTTTGGAACTAGGTGATCTTTAAGGTCCCAAACAATTCTATGATTCTTGGAGTAGCGTGAACTATTCTGGGAGGACACTAAGGTGGTGGCTGGAATCACTGATGGTGATCAGCCTCTCTCTGCCTGTCATAAATGCTGCATGTGAGAGGGTGAACTGAAAATATTATCAAGCGAGAGTACTGTGTGTGGAAGTCTTGTCTCTTTGGTGGTTCTGTTTATCTGTGATGAAAAGAATAAGAATGGTTGAAGAGTACATACACTGGGCAAGCCTCAATTTTCTCAGTCATCTCTTGTGTTGGACTGTCATTCTTCAGATTCTTCCAGGCATACCTGCATTGACAAGAAGCCTGTAGACCACTATACTACTGGGAGACCTAAATCAGGTCAGTTTTGTCTTCTGGGTTAGATGCTATCCCTGTGTCCCTCCAGCAATCTACTCATGCCACATCCCTCACTGTCCTTGGGGACCTGCCAAAATTGCCACTGCAGGACTGGCTCTGAAGCATGACCAAACCATCTCCACAAGAACCAACAACACTCCTCTGGCAAGGAGTGTAGTCTAACCATCTAGAAAGACCTTTCCTTCATATCAGTGCTTTGTTGGCTCAGCTGGTCATTGACTCTTGCACAGTGCAGCTGTGACGTTCTCTGTGCATTCATGGTTATCAGGACAGGGTCAACAACTCTTTGTGATTCTACCTCTTTGTATAATTGATTTTGCTGCCTTGTTATACACTGCAGATTTTACTTCTGCTCTCACTGACTCTGTTAATCTAGACATTAATAAATCAGGCTGTGCTGACCACGATAAGGAGGAATTTATTTAACTGGTTTTGTTGTGAAGTCGTGTATGATCTAGTTCTCTGATAACTAAAGCCTCATTTGTTCATATCCTGTTTCAGTATTAAAGCCACTGTACAAACGCCCAGTCTTTTCAGCTTTGGGTTTTTCTTAACGGATCAAGCACCTCACTGATTCTCTCAGCCCTGTTCAACCCCTACAACGACCACAAGTGCCAAAGCTCCAGTGCATGCATCTTCTCTCATCAGCTCCTCTCTCCTGCCCTGCAAAGTGAAGACTCATCGCCTTGTCTTTGAGTCACGTTTGATCAGACACTGTGATAGGACAGGAGGGCACGGCCTGAAACTGCATCAGGGGAGGTTTAGGTTGGATCTCAGGCAGCCCTTCCTCACGGAGAGGGTGCTCAGGCACTGGGATGCGCTGCCCAGGGAAGTGGTGGAGTCACCGTCCCTGGAGGGGTGTGAGGAGAGGCTGGATGTGGCACTTAGTGCTGTGGTCTGGCTGATGTGGTGGTGTTGGGTCATGGGCTGGACTTGATGATCTCAGAGGTCTTTTCCAGCCTCAACAGTTCTGTGATTCTGTGATTCTGTGATTCTTCTGCTCTGGTAAAGAAGGACTGATGCAGACTGCATCAGTCTGACACTGCCTACCTTGCCATCTCTTTTCGCCTGCTTGAGTTCTAGCGCCCTTGGCGGCCCTTTTGTAAATCGCAGGTAACAGAGAGAGCCGTCTTTGCTAGCGGGGAGCTGTGCCGGCCTGGCACCAGGTGCTTCAAACGATCGTCTTCCCCGTCAGACACACGGGCTGGTTCCGCGCTCCCCGGCGGCGCATCCCTGGGTAGATGATCGGCACCGCGAGAGCTCTGGGCGGCGCGGAGGGCCCTAACCGAGGTGTGAGCTGCCTTTGGCGGAGCCGTGACAGGTACCCTGGTTACTGTCTGTGCGCTGCAGGCTGCAGACACACACGGAGACAGGTAAACCGTGTTCGGAAACAGAAGTAATGTCCAGGTGTCAGTCTGGGTAAGGACAATCCGCCGAAAAGGGTGGGGAAAGCAGGAGTGGGAGCTGCTCTTGGCAGTGCTGCTCTGCCACCTGGTGCTGGAGCCCCGGCCTGGCAGGTGCCCTCAGCTCCTTCCTCCTGCCCTCCCTCGCTCGCTCCTTCCCTCCCTCTTTTCCTCCCTCTCCCTCCCTCCCTCCCTCCCGGCCTGTCACTCCTGCCTGGGTCAAACCTCCCGCCAGCACTGCCGACACTACATCTAGTGATCCAAGAAATACACACATCAGATTACGACATGCCTCTATGAACATGTTCTTAGACACTTCAGGGCTTCTAATGCTAATAAATATAATTTCTCTTTGCACAGGGATGGTGAATTAACCATGTCTTAGACTGGAGTAACTGGTGGTTGCAAAGATGTAACTACTAGGTTACCGGTTTTTTGACATTTATAGGCACTATTTTCATTCTTAATGTCCAAGTCTAAAAAGTATCGAATATGCCTACATATGATCTGATTAGATGTGTTCTTAAACTCTTCCTTGCCTTGCTGTTTCTTTTTTATATTTGTATATGCTGCAAAAGTTTCTGTAGCTGTCAACTGAGGCACAGCTTAGTCTGCTGCTCACACTAAAGATTGGTTTTTTAACTGAAGTGGATTCTCCATTTATAAAAAATACTCTGCAGAAGGTGGAGTTTTCCACCTCCACATAGATGCTGTTGAGAAATCTGTAGAAAGACTATGTCTAAGTACTTTACGCTTTAACTTACTTGGCTGCAGCCACTTCCCCACACAATTTGCCCACCCTGAAAGCACTAGCCCTGCCTGGTGGGGTCATACCTGGGTGCAATCACCATGTTTAGAGTCTCTGCACTAACAGAGATACTGAGACCTCAGCAGAGCAGCAGCAAGCCAGTGCTGCCTCGCTGCGGTGGATATAGGATGCACCTTCAGAGGCAACATATGCACCAAGCCATGCACAGACTGCATACCGATAACAGGGTACAAGGAACAAAGGTCAAATACTCCAGCTCAGAAATCTGTCTCATTTCTGGCCTGTCTTTAGAGTATGTGAATCATGGCATAGGCACCTGATGGTATTTATTTGGCCTAAATATTCACCCCCAACTACCCTGAGGAGATTCCCCCCTTCCTGTTTTAATGCTTGCAAGATTTATGGAGTAAAGCAAGTCAACAGGCAGATAATGCGACCTGGCTGACACGTTAAACAACTGTCAGGTAGTCAGATCTTCTGCCAACTCAGCCTGCACAATGCTGATAAATCATGTTTTCAGGGGTTGCTAAATACAGATGACTCATTTGTTCATGTGGAACCAACTTGCTGGCAGTCATGCAGACCACACAATCAGGAATGACAAGGATTTCTGGCTATCCAAGAAGAAATTCCTTTCAGTGTCAGGTATAAACTGCATTTCAAACCTTTATCTTTCTCTAAGGGAAATCAGAACAGACTGATCTAACTCACAGACACATAAGGGCTGACTGCCCACAGCACACGCTGGCTGGTCTGAACCAACACTAAATAACCCTACAGGAGATGCTCACGGTTACATAGGCAGTATATTTAGCGCCAGATAACCTATAGCACAGGAAAAGAAAACAGCTAAGCCTGGCTTGTATTTTGTGTGTGTGCATCTCTCAGCTTGGATTATAGAAAACTAGTGTAAACCATGAACTGTAGAACTTCATGAACCTATAGCTACCTATGAATCTCCTCTCATCGGGACGTTATTGCTATTGAAGCTGCATGATTGAGTATTTCAGAAAGACGGCAAGTTCAGAATGAGTTTGAAAGGGAATTCAAACCTAAATACGTGCAGGACAAAGAAACAGCCAAGACAGACTTGCCACAAGGCAAATCACACTTGACCATTCGATAGCCCTGCGTTCGATGACGTTCGACAATGATGGAGATGAGGCGAAGGCCGTAACAGACACCTCCTCCTGCAGCAGTCTCCCTTAGAAGCTGAAGCATATGAGCTGGATGAATGGAACACCAGGCTGAGAACACAAAACAACTTAACATTCAACTGGTGGACAACAGGTAACAGAGAAAGTGTTCAGGAGGGCAATATCAAAGCCATACTGTTCAATCTTCTGCTACTAACAGAAAACGTGAACAAGGGACAGTGGCCACACAATACAGCTTGGGAGTCCCAGGTTGGATGTTAGGAAAAGCTTGACTGGAATTGATACTCAAAGAGGGTGTGTAATCTCTATCCTTTTAAGTTTTTGAAGACTTGGCTAGAAAACATAACACAAATGGAATGAAGCTGCATGGAATGAAGGGGAAGTTCAGATTGGACACTAGGAAAAAGTTCTTCACTGGGAGGGTGGTTGGCCACTGGAACAGGCTCCGCAGGGAAGTAGTCCTGACACCACAGCTGACAAGAGTTCAAGGAGAGTCTGAGTGACACTCTTTTCAGGTGGTCATGCAAGGAACAAGGAGTTGGATTTAGTGATATTTATGGGTCCCTTCCAACTTGAGATAGACTATGGTGGGGTTTTTTTTATGATTACCTTCATTTCTAAGCCTTTCCAGGGAGCTTTGCATTCTTAGGACAAGCTCTGCTGTATGTACAAGAACTTGTGACTTTTTCTCAGCCCAGCCAGTTAACTGCATCTTTCTGCTCCTGGGCACAAGAAAGGCACCTTTTTCTCCTCCTTATTGCAGGCATAGCCATGGCTAAATTTATTGCAGGGAGAAGGTTTGATCAGCAAATCTTTACTTGTGCCACAACCATGAAACAGTATCTGCAGTGACATACTAATGTGCAGCAGGTGAAACTCCTGGATTCTCTGCTTTGAAATGCAGCTTCAAAAAATTCGGTTCTGGCCTGAATGATCCCACAGCTTTGGCATTTTGCTTCAAAATCTTATTTATGTAAATGGGATTTTCAGGCAGTTACCCTCACTCTGAGAAGCTCTATTGGCTAAGAGCAAAAGCATTCAGCAAAGGAACAGAGGTGCCAAAACATCTGCTGTGGGTCTACCCATAATTCTCTCATGTATTCAACTTTCTACAAAACAACAGCTTCTATCTCTAAATGGATTTGTGATGTCCTTTACCTTTCCATTTATCCATTAAAAATCTCATTTAGGATTTGCTGATGATATTTCACAGAACAGCTGCTCTTAGTTTCTGGCTGACAGTATAGACCAGCTTCTTGGAAGGCCAATGTTCTGTACAAGAGTGGCAGAAATGGAACAGGCAACCGGGGTTAAATGACACTGTTAAAGTGGGAGGGGGAGAAGAAAGCCTGCAATACAGCTTTGTGAGGAATTACTGGTCACATTAGTTCTCCAAATCTATCTCCAGCCTAATTAAGCTGCATTTTCACTGTAAAGCAGGCCAGCTGCCAGTCACAAAGTGAAACCTGCTTTCCAGTAACTGCCAGCTAGTGCTCAAAAGCATGTTCACGCTTAAAACAGAAACCTTTAATGGGGCTTGAGGAGCCATGTTTGGGCAGAGCTTGAACTAACATTAAAATACAATTCGTACTATAGCAACACCTAAAGGATTTTCTTTTTGTCATTGCAGTTTTAAATTTGCATTCTTGCTTACAGCCTAATTTCATATTCTTGTAAAACATCACATATTTGCTTTTGAGGTCACTACAATCTGTACAGCACTGCTGAAGAACAGAATTTGGGGATCACAGAAGTCAAGACCTCATGAAAATCCATCCAGTCTATT
>NW_009693818.1:16842-26855 GCF_000703405.1 Apaloderma vittatum
TTCCAGAGCAGGCAAAGAGGTTGACAGCGTGCCACAAGAGCAGCCTGCCACCAGCTGCCATCTCCACACCCTGCCTCACCACAGGCAGAACAGGCCTTACAGAGAATGGAAAAGAAAAATCGATGGCTGAAAGAATCAGTTTGTCCAATGGAGAGAAGAGCTTCCACTCCTACACATACATTCTATGGTCACCCTGACAGTGAATCGCAGGACCTACTGCTGTGCAGAGGCTGAGAGGCTACAGCTTTCAGACCAAACAAGGTTGCTGAGGAGAAAGTAGAAACTCAGCATGTTTTGCTTTCACATAGCTATTCCTAGAAAGGTCTAACTGTTCTCTTTTGCTTTATACAGCCAAGTAAGAGTTCAGCATTTGTTTCCCCTTTAGAAAAAAAATCAAAACACGATACACTTGTCCTTTTAAGCAGCCTTTCTACTTTATTTTAAGCAGGCCTTTTCTACTTTTCAGTAGAGGTCTCCATGACAGAAAACCCAACTTTGGGGCTGTTTGTGTAACTAAGATTAGAAAAAGCAAGAGTCATGCTGTAGCTAGGTCCTCCTGCCCCACTGCTATTTCTTGACTCCCGAGTTTAGCACAAGACTTTTTCAGCCTGGGGCAAATAAAAGTAACATATGGACCTGATTTAGAACAGTACAACTGGGCTCCTTCGATTGAGTTTATGATCTCCCTATGGCAGATCAACAACCAGCCTGAGCTATGGCATTTAGTCCAACAGATATCTTTTCAGTTTTGTAGTCAGAATTAGCTCTTCAACTACAAAGACCATATTAGTCCTCAAGGAATTAAAAGCTTAGGCCCTATGCCAATAAACAAATCCAATGGAAGCTGAAGCACGAGCAACCACCCCCACAGGCAGGCATCCAAAGACAAGTCTTAATACAGGGTTTCTAGTTAACAGGCATTCTGCATGAGCAGTATTACCAGGTCTTCCAGGAATCTGCACATCACCTTTCAGACATGGTGCTCAAGCTCTGATGGGCAGGAAAGAATCCACTTGTAGTGGTAGGAAGCTTCTAGGAAATTGTGCTGTTTCACTCAAAACCCACATCTCACTGGCCGGCCCCTCTCTTACAAAAAGCAGGATTTGCCAGCAGATGCTGTTCTTTGCCCATATACATCTGCATAATTCATTGTTCCCCCCTTGTCCCTTATCGTGACTTAAATGACAAGGATTCAACTACAACAGGAACCCACTGAGCAGATTCAATAGCAACTCTTTCAGACCAGACTTGGGAAACAATGGATGCATTGCACAGAGACTGGCACAACAATAGCAGAACAAGTTTTAGGGGCCAGACCCGGAGAAATCTTGCTCTTTTAGATCTTATTCATGATTTCAAACATGCCCTTTTCCAAAACTTCTCATCCTTGGCGTTGTTAGAGACATGCAAAATTGCTAACTGAGAGATGCAGCAAGCACAAAGAAACCATGACACAAACTATTCTGCTTTTCAGGTAAAACTTGAGTCAACTGTTCTAACATATACCATGGTTGGTGTGCCAGAGGACCTCATCACCACTCCTAAAAATAAATCCACGATTTTTCTTTTAAAAAAAGATGTTTCCCCAAGTCATCTTTGACATGCAATTTTTTCAGCAATTGAGCAATGGTCCACAGTAAGAGAAAAAGCAAAAGCATTTTATTTGCTGTATAATTAGTGTCATTAGAAATGTGATTGGTAAAAAAAACAACACACAGGTCCACACAGAGCACTGGAGGGGGGTGGGGGTATGAAGACTGAGTGGATAAAAGGTTTTTATAAAAAAGTCATCCAAAGTTCTGGATGGCAACGGCTCCTTTTGGCCACTAGAGACGGTAACAAATCTTCTTACTACTTTGCATGAGAGTGTCCTCCTCCACCCTTGTAAGCCTTCTAGCTTCAAATCACTTAAGTGTGTTGCAGAATGTGAGAAGGGAAGTAAACACAAGATCATTATCTGGTTGCATCAGGCAATGGCTTCCATGCAACTGTTCTGCACATGCAGAGGCATAAAACTTACTCGGCAAACATCATAGTCTCAAAAATCACTTCAAATCATAACAAATCTTCACTTTAATTCCTGTATTTTCAAAATGGTGGCAGAAGTACTGCATTTTTTTTTAAACAATAACATGCTGCTTCTCCTCCATCAAACAGAAAATATCTTTAATCCTTGAAACAGAATGGTTTTCTCTGACATTGAAATGACCAAACATTCTTAATTTATGAAAATTAACAAACGTGTTTCTGAAGCAAGAAGTTGCCACAACAATTATTTGTAAACATCATACCCACAACAGTAAGTACATCAAAATCCCACACTTCCACCTCAAAATAAACCACAAAACTTTGACATGAAATACATAAAAAGTTTATTATGCATGTACCCCATTTTGTTAACTGGAGGAGAAAGTCTGAGGCAACAGTTTGGTGCAGTACAGAGAAGCAAAGCAATATACAGTAGCTGCACACAGCTTGATTGGTTTCAGATCACAACTAAATACTCTTACTATGACCGTTAGTACAGAAATGTTCTGTAATTAGAAAAAATGAGAAGTATTACTCTCATGCTGTACAGTCTCCTGTTTCTTGGTTAGAAAAGAACAACTGATTGAGTTTGAATCTTTCACACCTGATTCTTTCTCACACCAACTTGCTTGGCTGTTGCCTCTGGAATGTTCAGCACAAAGGTTAAGCTCCGGACATAATTTAAGTGCTTTTCATGTGCAAACTGTTACTGGCTAAAGCTTTCAAAGTACATTTAATTACAGATATGAACACCCTGTAAAGATATGAGGATATGACAGCAGACCCAGAGGCCAATACAGATTCTTTAAGAGAAATGCTATGTTCCACTGCAGTAGTTCTAGTCCCTGATTAGGTCCTTCCAAAGTGAGGGCTTATTTCAATTGTAGGAGATAGACCACTCTTTGACAGAAGCATCATGGGATGTTGTTACCAGAGTATGTTCATCCAACCACGCCAAGCCACTTACATGGTGTAGTCTGTGAGCATCTGTATGGAAGCATGAAATAAGAGAATTAGGAAGGCTACGCTGACGAAATAACCTGAGCACATATTCCAAATGGGATTCTCAGCTGCATTAAATACTAGTAGTGCCTAAAAGCAACTACAAAAATCACCCAACAGAAAAGTTCTGGCTATTGTAGCTACATAGAAATTAATGTAATGGCTAAATTAGTTTGGGAAATATTTAAAGCCTGCTTACGATTAGTTCTAGAAAACAGGTACTGTGCTGAATTTCAAGAACTACTAGCAACTTGCAGAAGTCAGATTTTGAAGAAGACATACCTGGTATCTTGACTCTGGTCTCTGGATCACTCACGGTCCAAACATACACCATCATGTCCATGCCTCCAGAGGCAAAATGTTCATTGTCTGGCGACCAGGCGATACAAACAATTTTTGCATGGTGTCCATAAAAGACATTATGTTCCTATTTGGAAGTTAGAGAATACAGTGTTATTTCCTTAGTTTAAGTTAGTTCAGGGAAACACCACGGTCTCATGTGTAGCATCACAGTAAGCTACTGCAAGACTTCAGACAACATACATCTCAGCTGCAGATGGATGCCCTAAATAAAGTAAGTGGTAGCTTCATTTTATACTATTTATTTAAACGCTTATCAGGCCAATAAAATCTAAACTGTTTCATAGAAAAAGCACTAGTGTTTCTTACAAAGCTGGATCTGTAAAGTGCATACGCAACAAGTCACTTCTTGCTTGCAGGCTTTTAAAATAATCCCATAAATATTTCTAAAACTAAATTTCTTTCAATTTTTTACTTAAAATTGAAATATTTCTGTGGAATACCATCTTGCATTTTTTAGTTCTATGTGTTTTCAATCAAAGGTTAATGACTTTACACATATTCACTGCTCAGCTGCGACCTGGAAATTGCCGATTGTTTGGTTCTTGTTTAAAAGACACTAGCCTGAATGATAAATCAAGATTCCCTGCCCTATTGTATCCTTTTCACTGCTTAGTTCTTACCAGCCAGTAAATTTTACTGCCAAGTCTGCTTTATTGTACTGCACAATTCTTATCAAACTGAGCCTGCATCCTTGTCCTTTCTACAAAAACACACGTGAACTCTCTGACAGTCATACATCTATTCATAGAATCACTACAAGTTCACCCCTAAACCATATCACCCAACACCACATCTAAATGACACTTGAACACATCCAGGGATGGCGACTCAACCACCTCCCTAGGCAGTCTATTCTGGTGTCTGACCACTCTTTACATTCCAGTGTCTGACCACTCTTTCTGTGAAGAATTTCTTCCTAATGTCCAGCCTAAACTTGCCCTCTTGCAACTTGCAACCATTCCCCCTGGTTCTGTCCCTAATTACCTGTGAGAAGAGACCAGCACCAACCTCTCTACAATGTCCTTTCAAGTAATTGTAGAGCATGATGAGATCCCCCCTCAGCCTCCTCTTCGTCAAACTGAACATACCCAGCTATTTTTTCCCTTTAAAAAACCCCCACACCATTAGTGATTCAGTTGACCTGCATAAAGAACCTGCATACTTTGTAATCTTTTGTATTTTAACTACTGATAGCCTGTGGAAATCCAACCCCCTCCCTATTTAACTATGTGTTTGATATTAGATGGGTTTGAGAGTTTTCCCAGCAGCCAACCTATGCTGCACATGTCCTCGCCTACTGCCATGATCTGGAGGCTTCACACTGGCTGCTGTCGAAAAGCAACACTAACTCAAAATACCAGTCACAGAAACACCAAATAGACATCAACGATTTAACCATTAAGTATCAGCAGCTACACTGTATTTCACCACAACAGATCTAGAGATGAGATGCGAGTCGATGCATTTTTAAACAAAGCAAGAAAACCCTCTCCTGACAGAACAGTTCTTACCGCATAGCCATCAGTGACACTAAAGACAGTAACAACTTTGTTTGCGTCGCAGACTGCAAGAAAGGCACCATCGTGAGAATACGCCAGGTCAGTAACAGGACCTTTAGCTTCCAAAGTCTTATCATCATTTTTCAGCGTGGTTCCTTGGATTGAATACAAACGGACATTCCCATCCTGCAAATAAACAGTGAAGAAGGGTTAAAGGTAAAAATATCACTTTGCATTAGAGAAAGGCTTACTGAGTTTCTGAAACTTTTTGCATGAATTGTATCTTGTAGCCTGTCACTTAATGCTGGCCACAATCCAAGTCTAGAACATAGATTGAACTTTTAAAATTTGCCTACTTCAAGCATACACTGGGTAAAAACAATGTGATGTTTTAAAAACAGCAAATACAAGATGGAAAAATGAAATAAACAGTAGCTCACAATGGTGGAAGACCCTGGGGAATGAAAGTGGAGGAATATCAATTACCATGGTTTACTTGTTACACTATTGCTGCTGTTACAAACTGCCACCTACTACTTCTCAGCATAACACACCTACTACCATGAAATGCTTCTGTTACTTCTGTTACTAGTTTCAGTGTTCAAGGTAGTAGGAAGTGCAACCTTACCGCTCCTCCCACTGCTGCTGTACCTCCTCCAGGGTGAATGGCTACAGCTTCTGGCTCATAGCCAAGGTCATCAATTGCAAAACATTTCTTCTTATTTTTCATCAAGACAATCTGTAAATGGAAAACCAGAAACTAAGACCCTCTTCAAAGTGCCTAATACAAAATGATGACTAATTCATATTGCTTAGTCATAAATACAAATCCACTCTGCTTGCTCATAAGTTTACTCCATTCAGATTTGAAGGGAATAGTTTCATTCTTTAAAAAAAAAAAATGAAAAAAACCATACGTGTGTGTGAAGTGACTAATTAATCTACTGTACTGAAGTATTTATGTGCTCTAAACTAGGTAGCACAGGGCATGCTCTACTGCCTTCAGCTTTCCCTCATTTGGTTTGAGCATAAAAGAAACATTGACAAAACAGTATTTTTAGCAACGGTCACTCCCTTCCCAGTTCACTGGTAAAGGAAGGGAGACAGGACCAAATTAGTAGCAAGTTAATACTGCAATGGTAAATCTTAAGGGCTATTTGCTACCCAGTTCTATACTACAGACAGCTGGAATTATAACTCACATGGAAAAACAGCATTAGTTAATTGGTTAGTGGGATTAATTGCAAAAAAATACTAAAATGCAGGAGCAAGACTTCCTTTCCCCAAAACTGCATGACTGAAAAGATCAGGCAAGAGCATGATTTAGACCAGTGTAGCCTCCCAACACGAAGTGATATAGATAACAAATTTAGATGCATCCACATGAGGGACCATGTCAAACTGGCACAGGATGCAAAAGAACAAGCCTATCAAGTATCCTGCTTAATTATGTTCCCCACAGCTCTTATTAGGAAATTCTGCAGACGACGATCCCACACTAACTAGGTTTGTCAGAAACCATCATGTTACCATACATGGCATTATTAACGGAGCAATTGTGTTGATAATCCATCGATACTTACTTGTCCAATGCATAGAACTACAGTATAACCACCAGGACCCACAGCTAAACATTTTGGTTGAACATCCATTTTCACAGCATCCTGACCACTGGAGGAAGTCATGCCAAGGTGTAGAAGCAGGAAGGACAAGGTAGGAAAAAAAAATTATTCTATGCCTACTACTATTTAAAATTGCCTGTTCACATAATCACCCACTAATGATCAAGAACTGCACAATTTAATTTATTTTAATGTAATAATCTGCAAAGTTTCCTTCCATTTACTGTTTAAAGCATTGGTGTCTTGATCAGGTAGCACTCCCTCAGAGAAAGTTCATGTTACTATATTAGAGTCTAATTTTTTTAACTAGGTGATCTTAATAGGATTCCTGAAAAGTTTTTTGCTTCCATTGTGGTTTCCACAAAGAAACAGCTGTGTCCCACCCCTCTTCTGAACAATTAGGAATCATAAAGCAGACACCCTTCCAACAGTCCTGCTAACTAAGCCCACTGGACACAAGGCAGATCTCTATCTAACTTGTGGAAGGGATGAGACAAATTGAGAAGCCTGGGATGCATTTCTTGCTGTCACAAGAAGGTTGGTACAGCAATCATTTCTACACGGTTTCCATGGTAACTTAAAATCTGAACAAATTGCAGTATAAAATTATTTACCATGTAAGTCAGCAAAACTCTTGCTATAAAATAATTAAGGCTACAACTCTAGAGTAAAGAGACAATGTTTTTACTAACCTGTAGTCCCTCTTGCTAAGGTTGGTGTAGCGCACAGTGTCATCCATGCTGCAGGTGACCAACTGATCCATTTCATCCACCGCCATCCTAGAAACCTGGTTTGTGTGGCCTTTCCCAGAAAAGCCATCGTTCTCTCCAGTTTCAGAATCCCAATAATGTGCACAGCAGAATTAAGGAATGTTTGAAAATACTGGTGCAGTGAGACAGAGCATCATAAAAAGTTAAATAATTTACCAAATATCTAAGGTTAGAGGAGACCTCTTAAGATTGTTTCATCCCACCTGCTGCTCACCTACAACTGACTGCCCGTTCTGTTCGGTTTTGATGGAGATTCTACAAGCTCTCTGGGCAACCTCTTCGAGGCTTCAATCTCACACCCTCAAAATATTTAGGAAATGAACCTCTAATGTTCTATAATGAGCTAAATGACCTACCACAAACAGTACAAAAAACTGGAACAACTAGCATTAGGTCTGAGAATAGAGGAATTATAGTTAAAGGTCCTGCAACATTGGATTTCCCTGATGCTTTATATTAACATCAGTTTGAACTATTAACACTATAATACAGTTTTATAAAGAAACAAGTCCTATATTTGGAACAGTTTATGCCAATGTCACACCATTTTAAAGCATCAGGGCAAGTAGAATGAAGGACTGTGGTCTTATTTATAAGATTCAGAACACTGAAGAAAAGCCAAGTCTTCTAGCCGGATACATCCCAACCTCACCCTTTCACATGCCCTTTGGGAACCAGGCTGCATTCCCAGTGTTTTGATCCAGAAACCAACAGGACTGAAATAGAGTCTCAAAAGAAGTGCAAGTTCACCTCAGCAGTGAGAAAGATTGACATTTGGGATACCAAATAAAGAACATGATCAATGTGTCAAAGAACTACAAAAGCCCCAATTAACACAAGTGGGAAAAACACAACTGTGAAGAGAAATGTGTGCTAATAGGCAAGAGATAGATAAATCCTTGTCGGATCTTTCTTGAACATCTAAAATCAAGATAGGTGACTTTTAGCACTTGCTGAGATCTGCCCATCTATCATGTGTAACAGCAATACCTATTTTACAGCTATGGAAGAACACATGGAACATGTTTAGCAGGCAAGCTTAAAGGCAACCAGTAAAACAGAAAAGTTTGGGGAAAGCGAAACAAAATTCTTCAGACATAAAATATTCACTTGTGTCCAATAAACATAACGTTTTGTCTTTGGCAAAGCTTTTTTTATTTCTTCCTCCTAATAAGCTTTCTCAGCTATAAGGCTAGAGCAAGTATCACTATTATTCAAAGGATATTAATATGACCATCATTACTTCCAGAGTAAATATAGGACTTTCCACCATTTTTATGCACTGTAAGACACTGAATTGATTTACTATGACCCTGTAAATGGGACACAAATAATTACTGATGGGCAATTTTTCATCTTAACACATACATTAATCAAATCTGTTTGAGAAGAATTATAGGTTATTCAGAAAATAAACATATTTTATTCACAAGCATTACAAGTAACTCAGAATAAAAATCACTAATTAACAGTGCAGTCATTTAACTGCTGCAGCGTTGCTATTTCCAGGCACTACTCCTTGAAGAGAAGGAATAGTCACTGTGATTATCCTTATTAATCTGGTGGGCCAAAATACTTTGACGTCCCCTTTCATCAGCAAAGTTTGCTTTTCAGGCACTTTATGATTCAGGGAAGAGGACTAAATATGCTTGTGTGCCCACACCAACTGCGAGAATAACAGCAGCAATAACAAGAATCTGGGATATCTGTTTTCTAGTTCATGTAAAAATATAAGTTCCCGTGAGGATGCTGTGTCAGTAAACTCTTTAAATCCTAAAATTAAAACTTGATTTGCACAGTAACCTCAGTCACCTTGTTCACAATACACTAGTTCTAGCACAACAAGACAGCACTAGTTTTCTCTGACTGCTGTATTTCTTATCTCAAGAATGCTTAAAAGTTGCTGTGAAAGACAAGCTGATAGCATTAATATTCGAAACAAAAAAATCTGTATGTTTGCACAAAGCAAACTTGTTAACTTGTTGATTCATGTGACTTGCAAGAGTCAGTCACACAGAGCTTGTCTGGCAATGCTAATTTAACAAAACCATCTTTTGATAGTTACTATTCCATCTAGACAACTTCAATCACCAAGTAACTTCCTGCAGAAACTGGTGCGAAAACAGAAGTTTAACCTACCTTTATGACACGTAAAGGTTTACTTGGATTGTTCTTGTCCAAATAATTGATATAGCCAGACAGGGAAACAGTCAGTAAATGGTCTTTCTGCCACAAGCAACCCAGCTGCTGATCCAACACATTTGATCCCATGTTAAAAGTATTGACAATAGAATTAGCACCAACATCCCAGATTTTAGCAGTTTTATCTCCAGAAGCAGAAAGCAACTGACTGCTGTCAGGGCTCCAGCTAATCTGCAAAAACAAATGTCACCACAAGATAGTAAATGCATTTATTATCGCAAGACTTCACTGTCCATTAACTTGGTAATGAAATACTACGGACCATTTGCACAAATGAAGTGATACTTACCGCATAAATACCTCCATCGTGAGCTTTGCCTCCACCAAGAGCGCACACTTTCTCTCCAGTCTTTCCATCATAGACAAAAATCTTAAAGAGAGCACACAAAAATGTAAGTTAGAGGGAAAAGCTGGAACAAAAAACCCAAGAACTGAAACACTTGCAGTGCACAAATGATTCTCTTGTTATGTGGCATGCTTGCAGGTTTATCTAACACTACATTTTTGAAGATAAAGCACAAGCATTC
>NW_009693818.1:26886-38779 GCF_000703405.1 Apaloderma vittatum
ATTCCTGCATTTAATATTTAAAACTAAACAAACGAGATGACAACTGTAAATAATCACTCTGTACATTGGATCCTGACAAGTGAAATTCTGGAATATGTTACACTGGTGACTCCTGCTGCGATGGCAGCTGCTTAGCACTACAGCCAGGGCATTCTGCCTTTTCAGCAGAACAGGAGCAGCTACCGATGGTAACAGTGTCATTGGTCAAAGCTGCCCTGATCAGCAGCGAGTCCCCTTGGATCCGGGTTGCTAGCTTGAGTTCAGTATTTGACTCAGACTTCTCAGGATTGTAAAGAGGACATACATACTCCAAAAGTCTAATATGTTCCTGCCAAAATGAGAGAAGTAGTACACTAGGGAGATGGAACGGGGAAAAAGCTGAGTGAGAATAGTCTGACTGATATCAAGTTGTTACAGCTTTATAGGAGGATACTTAAAACTTTAAGCCAATAAATATTAGCATGAAAAAAAGAAGCAACATGGATTTTAAAATACTAATCCTATTCCCAAAATACACAAGAAAATCTTCTCATGCTAAAATCACTACAAAAAGAGGTCCTTGTTTTTTACCTGGCCATCTGCACTAGCTGTAGCAAATCTGTTCCCATCAGGAGAAAACCTCACACAGTTCACAAACCGTGTATGGTCCTGTCAGAAAAAAAAGTAAAAATGAGCACACAAAATAAGGATAGACCTTTTTACATAGAAGATAATCCAGTAAAATTAAAGTTCTCTTACATGCAAACTGTGTATTAGTGTAGGAGATGCCTGCTGTAGAGAATTGCTACAGAACAAGCGTAGTCTCTATCTGAAGAGAATCATGGGGATCAAGAACAGTCCAGAGAAGAAACTGTGACATCAACACTGATGCAGTTCAAACAATTTAGCACAACACAAAGTGAACAAGTACCTGGTTTCAGGGATAGGTAGGAAAAAAGCCCAAGTTGCAGCCTAGATGCAAACACGAGATTATTCCCTCTGGTCACTGAAATTTTCATAGAATCACAGAATGGCCTAGCTTAGAAGGGACCTTAGCGATCATCTAATCCAACCTCCCTGCCATGGGCAGAGACGTCTCTCAACTAGATCAGCTTACTCAAGGCCTCATTTTCTGCAACATTCTCCAGATTTTGACTCTTGCTTCATTGCACAATTAAGTCTTACACAGAGAAGAGTATTTTATCCTTCTTATTGTAAAAAACTCAGACATGAAGAATAAATTTTACTAGAATTCCATTCCTGGGAGATTGCACTAGTGGTAGCTCTGTGAAGTAACCAAGCAAGCCTGATGTATGCTCCTCAAATAGACTATTTACAAGTAGGAGACTATTCAAACCATGCTAACTCGAAAACACACGTTAAATAGGGAAGCACCACAATGAGGCCAAAGCTCCCATGCAAAGAGATTCGGACACTATTTTTAGTATTATGAAAGGCAGGTTCTAACCTACTTTCTTTAACTCTAGATTAATTTTTTTTCTGATAATACCTCAAATTCTAATCTAGATCACATCACGGCCTGTATCAGGATCCTATATATCAACTCAAATATCACTTTAAAAGGAATACTGAATCACATATCAGTCTAAGCAATTCAGACTTCAGAGTTCCAAAAGAACAAGCTCAGCAAAATGCAAGTATCAACTTAAGTTCAGAAATATATTAGGCAACTACATCACTTCATTGGACTGCAGAGCTCAAAACAATTCCTTTTCCAGAACTGGAATGGAATCCTCACTAAAGTCAGTCCGTGAAGACTACTCAAGGCACATAGTTATGAAAATAAAAGGCTGTGTTGTTAAAAATAAGAAGCAAGCATTTAGAATTTACTACATTCAGTATTTCTGCAGGAGGATTTTGAGGCAAGAGACGTGTCTTCTACCACCACAACAGCTGCAAAAGCTTTTGGCTTTTTATTTGCTCAAGTAACAACGGATATCTTAAAATCGGTAGTCCCTGGCTTTGTTTCATTTACATAAGAGATTTGAACTAGTAGAATAAAAAAACAGAAAGTGAAAAGGAATGTAAAAAAAAAGAAAAGTGACCTCAGAAGTTACGCATCCATTCCTCCTTGTAGTAATCAGGTACGTTTTCAAACGTCTACACTCACTCTTTCTAAGCTGCCCTGGGATTTTAGATTTGAGCACTCTTAAGCAGATTGGAAAATTCCATTCACACCACATTTCCTGCATTGAGCACCTTGGAGAATATTAAGAAACTCTTGCATGTCTACACTGGGAAGCAGAGCTCAGAGAGCAGTAACGGGGCCAAGGGAACACCCCATTTCTGAAGTTAGGGAAGAGTAAGAAGAGCCAAATAAATCGTGAAAAAGTGTTTCAGGTTTACTTCTTAACCAATCATTTATTTCAGTTTTCTTGGCCTGAGACAAGCTTTCAGTTATATTCATACATGGGTTTGAGAAAGCCACTTGACAGCAATTATGCCTCAAAACAGAGGGCTAAGAACTTTTGTTCTACCGGCCAGTTGTGACGAGAATCGCAAGCTTGTTGGAAGGCATTTAGTCAGCTTGTTGAACAGTTTGAGAGTCACATCTAAACTTAAACTCACACTTATTGTAAACTTGAACTTGAACGGCGGTCCCTCAAAGAAAGCAGCACAGTTGTCATCACTGCCAGTCGCCAGACGATACGGTCTTGTTTGTTTAATGTCCACGCTATTGATCACTTTGTTGTGCCCAGTAATCTCGCCAACAGAAGAACCACTATCCCACAGAAACACTGCTCCAAATCTAGTTAGAAAAGCACAAAATAACTACAATTCATACAGGTTACATGTATATTAACTCCTTGAGCATGTGCAAACAGCAGATTTGAGTGCACTCAAAGAAAAGAAATTAGGTCATCTCGTTAATCTCATGCAAGCACCATCATAGCTCCCTGAAGGCTATTAGAGATCTTGCTGGAGAAAGAATTTAATCTTCAATAGGAGACATTTGCTGAAGGGAACAACAGACACACAAGTTGTATATACAAAGCTTTTAAAAATTCAGAGATCCAAAACATATTCTCCAGGAAGTCTGTTGGTTTATAAATTAAAGCAGTGAATTATTCCACCTGCTTAGTCACTACACAGAATACAGAAAGCTAGGATAACAGTGATTTCGGATCAACTATCTGATTATTTAGCCTAGACTGAGTACCATCACTTCTACAACTATTATTATTTAAAGGCTTAAGAAGAGTTATAACACCACTTTTGTCAGTTCTTACTTTAAATCATCTTAAAAAATAAAAATCAGTATATTGAATGCAGTGGTGTTAAACTGCCAGAGTGCTGCTATTAAAAAGGAGCCTTATAGAATGACTTCAGCAAAATTCTAGACTGAAAATGCATACACCTAATAGAAAAGTAGCAGAGTTTTTGAAGTTGGAAAGCAAATTTACATAGTATCTACTCAGGGGCAGGTGGGAGTGGAAGGAGGGATGGAGGACAAAGAATCTCTTTCAAAATATCAGAACATAGTACATTATGGTGATTAAATAGTGGTGCAGGGGATCAGGGGACAGGATCACACTACGTTTTTCAGGCCTTTAGGCATAAGACTACCTGGTCTGGACTCTGCCTTAAAGATCTGTAAGTCTTTAAAAACACTAAAGAAAGGACACAAACCTGACTGTAATGGGCACTTCATTTAGTCATTTAATTGGTTGTGATATTTTTTTTTTCACTACCATAATAAGGCCTGAAAATTTGGTTGTGTTGCTGAGGAAGAAAATTCAGGTACAATTTTTAATTTTTTTATTTTTTAGTCGTATTTGATCATGCCCTCTCAATTTTTGGGAGAGGTGAAAGAAAAGGGAGAAGAACTGTCTTGTGGTTCTCCCTTCCTACTCTATTAGACCAAAAAAACCCTAAGTGACCAAGAGGTATATCGAATAGTCATCAAACAAGACCCACAGAACTTTTAACCCGAGCACTTCTAACAGAATTGTATTTTCCAAGTAATTTTACAGCTATGAAATACTGCATAAAGAATTCCGCTGCAGAACAGCACAATTTGAAGTCTAAACAGGGAACAGGCCGTGACTTTCTTCCCTTGAAAAATTAAAAGTCTTCTGCAAAGAACCTGCTTTGTTAGAATACAAAGGTTTACAGTATATGTATATACACACAACATAAATGAATTACTCACTTTTCCCTTCCTTCTCCAACGACAGCAATTCTCTTGCTGTCTTCAGTCCAGGCAAGGTCCTTTATTTTTCCTGCAAATGGCTGATACTCATACTTCAGTAGATGTTCCTTCTGTGTAGTATCCCAAATTCTCAGCTTTCCAGAGACATCTGCCATAATAAAATAGAATATAACTATTGTTGTTCCAGAATGACTCAGTCACATGACTCAGCAATCTGCCAGGATACGGATTTTCAGCTACACTGAACACTTGTACGAGGGATCTGTTATCTTACCCTATTACAATTGCTACGAATCACTTGATTTATAAATGCTGAAGACTACATCTGTTTCACTGAATTAAGTTTTTAACCAGATATTAAGGTTTAAGACATACAGCAATGAATACAACACATGGAGACAACCCTTTGCAGACACATGAAAAAAGACCGTAAGGAGGCAGGAACTCTAACGTTATCAGCCAGTATTTGTTAATTATCTGTGCTACACAAAAAACAAAACCCAAACCAGCCCCCTTTTCCCAGCAGTTACAAGATCGCTTACCCACACTTCATTGGTAAGTAGGCCACCTTAATTCTACAATGAAAGAGCAAGACAGTGGCTGATGCACTAATATTTATACCTCAGCTTTTTTAGGCAAACTTGTTTTGCATACAAATTGCAGGTATATTTAAACATACAAAGAGACAGGACACGAGGAAACAGCCTCAAGTTTCACCAAGGGAAGTATAGATTGGATATTACAAAGAATTTCTTTACTGAAAGGGTTATCAGCCATTGGCACAGATTGCCCATGGCATTGGTGGAGTCCTCATTCCTGGAGGTATTTAAGAGTCATGTAGACACAATGCTTAGGGATATGGTTTACGTGAGGACTCAGCAGTGTCAGGTTAATGACTGGACTTGATGATCTTAAAGGGCTTTTCTAGCAACTCTGTGATTCTGTGATTCATGAACACTCATCAGCCTACTTTTTCGATACAGAAGAGCGTTCACACTTAATGCTGTGTGTGCATACCTGCATTACCTGAATTACTACAAAGGCATAAAATAGAATATCCAAAACCAGTAACATCACGAGCAGCAGATACAGCACATAACAATTTAAGACTCAGTAAGACTCAATATAAGGAAAACTTCCTTGGTTCCCGTTTCCTCCCAGTATCATACAGTCCTAGAGCTTGCTTCTATTCAGAGCAATCACTGTGGTGCAGCACTGCAACCAGGGGAATTGTTCTGTATACAGACAGGTTTACACACCTTTAATGAAACCCAAACACAAATTCTGCATGTGTTGGACCCTTTATAAAAGCCACTGTGCTAAAATATATACCTGTCATCTAAGCAGAACACTTTCAAGTTCTGTTTGCTGTTTATTGGTGCATCATTACATTCAATTTAAATATACTGCAACATGTGTCTCTGGGACCTGATCAGAGACTCATCTTCTCCACTTCTGCTGAAAGGACAGATGCAGAATCCTCCATTTTATAAAGAGAATTTATTATTGAAGCAGAATTTTAATGTGGTCTTCAAAAACTAATTATTTGCACCATCTGTTAATAGCTGGGACACATAGAGCCTCAACTTTATGATATCTCCCGTTACTACACCTGTCATGACTGCAGTAACAGAAATTACCATAAAAGCCACAAAGTGAATTGCCAAAGGCCTGTCTCATGCAGCACATGAGGTATTAATGCAGGTTGTATGGCTGATGCAGATTTATAGATAGAGAAATGAATCTTGCATGTTATACTTAGAAACAGCTTAAACAGCCTGATACTATCTTCAGACCCTATGCTCAGCAGTATCATGAAACTATTTATAAATGACACACAGAAGACACTTTTTAAGGAAAATATCGCAGTCTAAACTGCATGACAGACAACTTCTGAAAAAAGTCAACTGAATGCTCCTCTAGGAGAAAGGAGCTTCCTTAGGTTGATCATTAACGAAAAACTTCTTCACTGATCAGGCTATGCACGTATTGCCTCTTTTATGGAGGACTGAAAACCTACAAGGCTACAAGAACAAAATAGATGGTTATTCTGAGGGTTAAGCAAAGGACAAATCTAGAACATCAAGTCTGTAGAATAAAGAATGCAAACTGGATTTTACGAAGGTATTCTATTTGACACATGGACCACACACAATACTGTGCCAAGAAAATCCTGGCTCTGGTCCAGTGTTCTTAAAGGTTCCCCAGCACTCAAAGGATACACATTCTAATATACATTTCTGATATGCAGGAAGCCCAAAAGGACAGAACATTTTAAATTTTTTAAAAACACTGTTCCCTTTGAATTACTGAAAATCCCATTCTACTAAGACCTGTGCATGAGTCTGTAGTCTCCTTCTGAAGAGAACATATTCAGAATATTTTATTTTCAGATGCATTACTTAAAAAGTGTTTCTGTATTTGGGCACATTACTTGCTCTGAAGCTTTTCCTATTAACAATGGCAAGCAGACTTTTTTTTTTTTTTAAAATAATCCATATATCAACTGCAAATGTTTTTAAGAAATTGAAGTTACAATTTTGTATTATCAATGTTCTTCAACTGTACACTAGTCCTCCTACAGATGCAGTCAATTATTTGAAGCAAGCTTCTACTGGAAAGGGTTTTAGTTCTTTATAAGTCTCTCAAAACCTGTAGCCATTTCTGATAACAATCCAGGAAATTCATGCTGTAGAACACACGTTACCCATTCTCAGACTGTCAATTCACATGCATTACTTGCAAAGTGAGAATCAGCCTCTTCCCCCGTTAACTTAGCAAAGAAAGCTTTTTTAGTTCAGGTTACAAATATAAGAAAAGTCATGCCAAGTTTGGTCAGGAAGAATGAAGGAGGATAAGGGAAAAGAAAGGAGTATAGAGTCTTCTACAGGCACTCTCCTACTCCCAGAGTATCAACAGACACTTAAACAGAAACATTAGTACTATGTTTCAGAAATAACTTTTCTTTCTGCTGCACATACACAAGTCTTCATTACACTAAGATTTGTTCTATTTAACACTTCACACAAAGTATTTAAAGTTCAATTTCAGGTTCTTTTTAAATAATAAATTTTAGGAAGACCAAGCATGTCACTAAACTCACTGCTTTAGAAAGTGGTTAGAGGAACAACTACAGAAATCATTCCTCCCTCAGGCATGTATATGTGATTCCAGTGAAGCGTGTCACATTGACTATATATATTCTGTACATAAATGTGAAGTGTTACTATTCTGTTTTGCCAATAAGTTCTGCACTGAGCACTTCAACAGCTTTGTCCACATCTCACGCAGCACACGCACTGATATTTTACCTCCAGATGCTATGTAGAATCCACTGGGAGCATACTTGGCAACTACAACCTGATGGGCATGTTCAGTGTAGATGTCAGCAATTGCAGGATTCTAGTTTAAAGAAACAAAAAGGTTACTGAGTGTTTTCAAGAAAGTAAAATCAAACATTCAAAGTTATAATTCAGAATTTTTCCTTGCACTCCTTTCTCACACCCTCCCTTCCAGCTTAAATTGAGCTAACGTCCAAAACTGAGAAGCGTCACACACGTTGCAAAACACTGCTGTCCAGTATCATTAAAAGAATACACTAATTTCTAACAACTGACACAAAATATTTCCTCTAACAGCCAGAACTAAGAGTGGTGAGGCCCTGGAACCGGCTGCCCAGGGAAGTGGTGGATTTGCCACCCCGGCAGTGTTCAAAAAACATGTAGACATGGCACTTCAGGATATAGTTTAGCGGTCGCGGTAGTGCTGGGTTGACAGCTGGACTAGATAATCATAGGATCATAGAATGGCCTAAGCTGGAAGGGACCTTAGAGATCATTTTAATCCAGCCTCCCTGCCGCCAGGGACGCCACCTCTCAACTAGATCAGGCAACACATGGGGACTGAGCGGGAATCTTAGAGGTCTTTTCCAGCCGTAATGATTCTATCATCCTTCCTCTCCAATACTTGCTGAAAGGTACGAAAAAAAATATCCAAAATAACAGGCCAAGCATTGGGCTTTGTTTTCATGGGGCTGGCCCAAGTAAGGCAGTTACCTAAGTAGTACATTAAACACGAGCTGTGTGTGCTTTGTGCTGCACATCTTTAAGTCCTACTACAGCTGAGGATGAAAATCAAGCATAGGGTTAACCATATTGCAATGCCATTAACTATCATCGTGTATTCGAGATCACTCAGTAACCAATCAGGTGTGCAAGGTTTGCTCTTCCTTGCTAGTCACAATCTGGTTTGAATGACCAGCACAGCAAAAGACGCTTCCCTCAGTATCAAGAGTTCTACTCGAATTCTGGAACAAATTCACTGTGACTCCATCCCAATTTCATCTTGTCAGTCTTAACTGTGTTTTCAGATGCTTCAGTCTGGACAATAAAACTGACTCAGCATCTCAGCAGTGTTATACTACAGAGGTACCACACAACTCAAAGGAGAATGACATCAAGGCAAAAATCTACTCCCAAATTAAAAAGCCATTCTGCACATCTTCCAAATATAGCGCATGTGCGCAACAATAGTAATACACTACTCCTTAGAAATTTTTTTCTTTTTCTACTACTTAACAGGTATCTTCCAGCTCCAGAAGCTTGACTGAACTTTTGTCAAAACAAAAGTCCATTTTCACTGCTATAATTAACACAGATTTATTCAAACCAGACAACCACCTGATGTTACGGTATGACTCAGTCATCCAATCAGGCAAAACTAAACCCCCTGCTCTGTGTTAGAAAGTAGTCTCCTGCTCTTGCTGTTGCAGTACTATTACATCTCAGGAGACAGAATACAGCTTACTCATGCAAGAAGCAGCTCTTTTTCACTCCTGCTTTTACACACTGCTTGAATGCGTTATAGCCCTACTTAAGTCACAATCATGTGCGTTTACAGCATACATGGCACTCTCCATTTTGTGCAGGACTGGATTTTCTCTAAGAAACACAAGATAAAGTTTTCCCCATGTTACACCTGCATCACCTACAAGTTCAAGGAGGTCTAACACCTCCACACTTTGTTAGTAATGACATACATTAGTAGCTGCTATTTTACAGCAAGAATCTCCAAGAGTCTGCAAAGCTAAGAAGATGAGACTACTTAACAGACTTAAGGGGTTAAACGAACAACAGACTCCCAAATTTAAGATACCGTAAACAGACTCAGGAAACCAGGTATTAAGTTAAAGCTGCCAATTTAAATGCTATTTATTTGATAACATTATTTCTGCTTGTAAAGTCAGCCTTTTTACTTGTATGTCTTTCCTATCAAAACCCTAAAACACCCCACTTCGAAACAGATTTCAGAATAAGATTATACTGTTAGCTGGGACAAATGCAGCACACCTAATACTAGCTTCAACAAGAAGCATCAGCTTATCTGGCTTATTTCAACACTGAAACCAGAGCCACATATGAAAGTGAGCACTTGAAGCTTCAAAGTAGGTTTAGACTCACAAAGACAATAAAATATTAACTAAGTATGAAACCTTACAAATATCACTAGTCCTTCTGACTCACACTGCTTTTTTTCAGCACCGTTCCAGGACTTTTTCTTGTTAAAGGAAGTCTCTAGCTCATGCCCAACGACCAAGCATTAGCCCAGAACACTGTCTTCATAACGACCGGTTAGGTAATACTAGATAACTCCTGACTTGAGACAGGCGATAACTGCATTTTGATGACCTGCTTTTTTAATTAGAGCACAACCATCCCATTGGAGGTCTGTTCAGAGGGATTACACACAGACCTCCCAGTATTTAGTTTGCTTGTTGCAAACTATTATACAGGCTTCTATATTATTCAGAGAAGGCACGGCTCTCAACTAAGAGCAGACATACTTCCATGTCAGGTTACAAATAAACTGCAGTGTTCTCCCACACAAAAGCCATAGCACAGGCTTTGGTCTGGTTTTAGGTCAATGCTATAGTATGTTTCGAAGTTGTCTGCAGAGCGTCACCTGTCAATTATTAACAGTAGCAGTTAGGTAAGTTTGCGTACCAGCATAAATTACACCATAAACCCGAAGAATTTATGACTTCCATTCTCAACTTCCCTTGAGAGTTTAAACAGTCTAAATTTGAATTCCCACAATCCCACCAGTCCTGTATTCAGAACATGCCATGTGCTCTACATTCTGGCTCCTGCTGGGATTACCATTTGCGCAGGGCAAGTCTTCAGCTGATTCAGGAAGACAAAAGCAAACTGTTTTCTCCCAGTTTAAATCCCAAAAGGAGGTCAGATGAGCACTAAGGACAGTGCAAGGGATGAGGTCACAACCCATAACTTGGGCAAAAACTGTACCAAGCAGCGTGGCTTTTCTCTCTTCTCTCATCACACTCTGTTCCATTACAGTGTTTAATTGGGGCTTCTGGTTTCAGAAAATTGAACTTTTCTTGATACTAAGAGTGAAATATTATTACAACAACATTCTGCTGAGACACTGAAACCAGAGTGCAAGCTTGGGTTTGTTTTCCAGTTGATAAATTTAAACTGAATTAAACAAGAAATTTGTGAAGAATTAAGGTATCAGTACTATGGCATGACAATGAAGACATGTCTAAATATAGTGGGTGCGATGATATAAATCAGGAAGACAGCTCATAAAAATTCAGTTTACAAAGGTGAATTATAAAAGCAGCCATAAATAAATCCATTGTTGTGGAGACCTAAAAATTCCAGAGAGGTAAGACCTGCCTGCAGGACAAATCTGCAGTGACAGCAGAAAGTAAGTCTAGGCGAGACTGCCTTTCTAAAGGACAAGCATTTACTTTGAAAAAAGTATTTTTTGAAAACCAGCAGCAAGACAATAGTATAGGCATTTAATGCTTCCTCCGTACTTCTCAAAGGGATGCCATCTTTGAAAACGCATCATTTAAATAACATTTATCTAAATACCACCACAGAAGGAAAAAAACAAAAACAAAAACAAAAAACCCCAAAACCCCGAACTTCCACATCACTGAAAACATTATCTGGGGCATTTTAATATTTAACCGATGAGAAAAGCTCCTTGTGACCCCGGCAGAGAACTCAACCTGCAGACAGCTTTCCACAGTCAAGTAACTACCAACTGTTTTGATTCCTGGAGTGCAGGGAGCCGGGAGGAAAGAAGCTATGGACTAGTGCTTTTAAATATCTTTCTGCAAGTATTTACGTGCTTCTCTTGCAAGCTAAAGGCCCAATGCAGCAGACAAGGCAGAGCTCACACAAAACTCAACTTCCTAACTGTGGCACTTAAGAAGATAAACAGGGCCAACCAGCATATCCCAGTCTCTCGGCTGTAAATCCTATGCAAAGAAAGGAAGAGAACCGCCCGGTCTACTGAGATTTCCTACAGGGTTTTACAGTCGCTGCCCGTGGTTTTATGCCTGAGTCATGCACCCTGCTTGTTCCTTGCTGCTGATCGCAGATCTACGACCTCAGTGGAAATTACCAGGTGTGAATGAAGCACAGGCTATTGAAGGAGAGGGGCTGGGAAACAAAATGAAACTTAGCGAAAGCTCTACGCTGCGGAACACAATAAATCGGGATACGTTACATCAATGTTTCTGATGACGACACATTTTCCATTGGTGTAAAGAAAATTGTTGCCCTTAGGATCACCTCCGACAATTTTGGAAACGCCTCGTTCAACCTGCGGGAGGCTGGCAAACACTTTTTCTACGGGAAAAAGGGGGAGGGAAAAAAAGAAAAGCAGCAGACACACAGAAATTAAGACGTTTTATTCTTGCCCGCT